>NC_056578.1:37206128-37378628 GCF_018340385.1 Cyprinus carpio
ACAGACACACTCCTGTCTGACACCAAATACCTTGAAATAATCTACAGCATGTGCAAAAAGGTACAGCTAATTTTATCCAAGCCAAAAGTGAAATCGGTTGCATTTTTTGGTAACACTTTAAGTAGTCATTACATCATCTCACTATTATAATAAAAATTAATTATGCATAATTACATGCAAGTAATCCTAAACCAGACCCAGGCGATATGACATGTATTAATAAGACTGTTCCCAATTAGATTTTGTCAGGAGACCCAGGGGAGGACCCAGAATGCCATGCGGCCAAGCTGTTGGAGGTCATCATTCTACAGTGCAAAGGTCGTGGTATTGACCAGGTGTGTTTCCTAAACTTTGCCCAGGTTATATTGTGTTTCACCACAGACCATATTTCAGACATTTAACCAAAAACCTATTCAAAAAACGACTGACTTAATGACAATGGAATTGGAAGTGTTCGAATGCTAATTAAGTTTCTAGGTTTTAACCACTGTATTATGAAAACATAACGGGAATAATGAAATTTTATGAAAAAAAAGTTGATTTTTGTGCCTGTTCCTGCAGGTGGTGCCTTTGTTTGTAACAACCGCTTTGGAGCGTTTGATCCGTGAAGTGAAGACCAGCGAGTTGAGGACCATGTGTCTGCAGGTGGCCATCGCTGCACTCTATTACAGTCCTCCTCTGCTCCTCAGCGCACTGGAGAATCTGCGCTTCCCCAACAACACCGAGCCCGTCACCAACCACTTCATCTCCCAGTGGCTCAAAGACATCGACTGCTTCCTCGGGTACACACTTCATACCATTTTCTGGGACAACATCTAAATAGCTGCTTGCTCAAAAATTTCTCAGGAAAAAAAGTGTCACAGTCATTGCAACATGCAATTGGTGTTGTTTGCAGGGCTCCATGACCGAAAGATGTCCGTGTTGGGACTGTGTGCTCTAATGGATCTGGATCAGAGGCCACAGGCTGTCAATCAGGTCGCAGGTCAGCTCCTCCCCGCAGCCATTCTCCTGTTTAACGGCCTGAAGAGGGCCTACGCCTGCAGGGCTGAACATGAAAAGGAAGATGATGACGAAGAAGAGGGACGGAGAGGAGGGAAGAGGAGAATGGTAACTGAGCTTTACCAAATCATAATTATTATTTTTTTTTTTTAATCTATGTAGCAGCAGTATTTCAGTCTTCAGTCAGAGTAGTTGCAGTAATATTTAGTCATTTAGTTATACATTGCATTTTTCAGTATGGATACTGCATATCTTTTTTTATACTATGTAGAACAAATAATACAAAAAAGAAACATTTCAAACATTAGGGAGGTCTTTTTTATTTCTCTCTTTATACAATATAGATTTTTTGAAAGCAGCTTTATAGTAATAGGGAAATAAGTTAATGTTGAAGTTCTTAAATGAAAATATAACCATTTTAAATTCTTTATTAATTACATTTTTTATTAATCCAATTGAGTTGGAGCAAATAAAGCGTCAAGCTTGTATTTTTTCCAGTTAATTTATTACATTGAAAATGGAACATCAAAATGAGTGAATTGGTATATTTGATAAAATAACTCTGTTTCCTGCTATTGTTTCAAAGTAATGAACTGTAATTTTGACATGGGACTCGTTGCATTTCCATGCAGTCGAGTTGGGCAGTGATGAAGATGACATAGATGATGAAGGCCAGGAATACCTTGAAATGCTAGCTAAACAAGCAGGAGAGGACGGTGATGATGAAGACTGGGAGGAAGATGACGCAGAGGAGACCGCTCTTGAGAGTTACACGACCTCAGTGGATGACGAGGACAACCTTGTGGAATACCAGATCTTCAAAGCCATAATACAGAGTATGGCTTTCACCTATAGTATGAATTAAATGAGCCACGTTTAAAAGGGTGTTTTACTGACAGACTGCTTTCCTTCCTCTAGATGTGCAGGCCCGTGACCCAGCATGGTACCAGGCACTCACACAGTGCCTCGATGAGGAACAAAGAAAACAACTTCAGGATATTGCAACACTTGCAGATCAGCGACGAGCAGCACATGGTGAGGCAAAAAAAAAAGGCTGTGCGAGGAAATTGATTGCGCAGCACTTTATCCCACTTGTTGACCAATATTTAATGTAAGATTTTCCTGGCAGATATTGGACCCAAAACTTACTTTAAGCTAGTCTGTAAAAAGTTATGTACACACTAATCCAGATATATTTGAAAGTTCCACACTAGTGTTTTGCAAATGTTACTAGTCCATGCTGACCCAAAATGGGAAATTTTGTCATTAATCACTTCGTTCCAAACCTGTAAGAGCTTCATCGTCTTTGGAACACAATTTAAGATATTTTGCATGAAAAACCGGGAGGCTTGTGATGTCCCGTAGACTGCCAAGTAAATAACAGTGTCAAGGTCCATAAAAGTATGAAAAGCATCGTCAGAATACTCCATCTGCCATCAGTGATTCAACCGTAACATTTATAAAGCAATGACAATACTTTTTGTATGAGAAGAAAACAAAAATAACGACTTTATTCAACAAGTCGTCTCCTCTGTCTCTCCCTACATCACCGCCATTTTGGAAAACACCTGCTGGATGCAAACTGCGTACACTCTTCTATGTCAGCCGTGCCACAAGGCTACATTTTCTATGTGTATTTATGCTTTGATTTGAAAGAAAACAGTGCATCCCTGCAGTGTGGCTTGTTGAATAAAGTCGTTATTTTTGTTTTCTTCTCGTACAAAAAGTATTCTCGACGCTTCATAATGTTACGGTTGAACCACTGATGGCAGATGGACTATTCTTTTAATGCTTTTCATACTTTTCTGGACCTTTACACTGTTATTTACTTGGCAGTCTATGAGACAGTCACAACCCTCCTGGTTTTCATCCAAAATATCTTAAATTGTGTTCCGAAGACGAACAAAGCTTTTACGGATTGGGAAAGAAATGGGGCTAAGTGATTAATAACAAAATTTTTATTTTGGGTTGGAGTATACCTTTAAATCACTGTGCAAATCATCAATATTGAGATAATACAGAGAGGCCAGAAATTATTCTTCCGGAAAAATCATTTCAAAATCAAAAATTTCTATGCACGGTCAAAGAACCGCAGTTCCGAGTAAATACTGTCAGGGTTGTACAAAGTACTTATGCATTGTTACATTATGCGTTAATTATGTGCCATGACTAAACATGCATCATTGTTTTCAAATACCCCAGTTTTCACAGTCTACTCTAAAATGCATAAACTGAGTTTTCAAATTTAGCAACTTGGCTTCTGTTTTTGCTTTACAAAAATTCATTTCAATGTGGATGAAAGGCCAACATGTAGAGAGAAAAAAAGATGTGTCCAGATTAATGGAAGGTTTGCCTTAATGTTCTGCCAAAATGTTAAATGTTAATTTTTTTTCACAATTTTTGCTTGTTTCTGATTGATTTTTAGAATCAAAAATGATTGAGAAGCATGGAGGATACAAGTTTGCAGATCCGGTGGTGCCATCCAATTTCAACTTTGGTGGCAGTGCTCCTGGGATGAATTGAGTCCTCTCTTTCCCTTCCCCTTTCTAACTGTGACTGAATGTAGTGAAATGAAAACACTTGTGTTGCTCCCTGAAGTAGTGGTTCCAGAACTGGTTCTTCTCTCTCACTCTTCAATCTGACTATCAAATTTAAACAGCACCAGAAGATGTGGGGAAGGCAACCAATGCCTGGGAAAACAAACCAAGAACTTGAACGCTAAGCAAGTTGGGGGGGGGATAGCTCTGAACAACGTTGTCTTATGGAATCCAAAAATAAGAGGGATACCATAACGGCAGCTCCCACACACATACTACGGGGGCTAATGAATTGAAATTGAGACATAATGTTAAATCGTTGTCACTGTATGGGTCAAAGGGCCTTTTCAAGATTTTACCTCTGGCAGTAGTGTGTCAACGTTTTTCTTCATCAAAAAACAAAAAAAAACAAATCTCATATTGTACATAAGCCAAGGCACTTGATTTTTAAGTTGCCTGGTCAAACAACCAGAGGCATTTGTAAGGTTTCAACGTGTATTCAAATGTAGCATATTGGATACTTGTCATAGCACTATGTGATGCCTGATCTCTGTAAATTAATAACTAGCACTTCATATTGTTCAGGTCTCTTAGCCTTCTGTATCAGACTGCAAATTTTTTAACTCAGTTGAAAACTATTTAAGAATTGGAAAATTGTTACCTGGGCGGTGACTTCTCCTATAATGGTTGGTGTTCAGAGGGCTTCAATAGTAGTGTGTGGCAATCACTTGCTGCTTGTAATAATGTTTTAGGCTCCAAAAGAAATGCACTTGGTGTTTGATCTGGATGAAGATATTGTTACAAGCACTGTAAGTCATTGGAGCATGATTTAAGGATGTCTCAAGCATTTGGTTGATGTATGGATGAACCATCAGTATACACAACATTAAAAAAACAGCTTTAAATTTGATATTTTTTGATCGATTTGCCTTGAATTTGTTAATTTGCCTTTAATGCGATTCGCCAGTTTATTTGTCATTGGTGGCATTTCTTTGCTATCTGGGCTGCACTACCCAAAAGCATCATTAGCCAACTATGGTCGCAGTTTCTGTCATTACTAACATAGTTCAATGATTCTGTTTCCCCCGAATCTGTAGTTCCAACAAACATTCATTTACAAACTTGTGTGGATGGAACTACAGCATGTTCCAATCTCTTTAATTTAATTCAAAAACATATACATTGCAATCTATATATTCTAGCATGCAAACAATCAGGCCATGTTTGTAGAGTGAATAAATGTCTATGACAAGAGGGAAACCGCGAAGAATCAAACATCAAATAAAGAAGCAATACAAATAGGTTCAAAAACAGTGAAGTAGTCTTCAAAAGCCATGTTTGTAACGGCAGCTTCTCTGCAAAGTTACTTTTAGGAGAACGCTGCTGACTGTATGAACCATGTATGGCAATTACATGTTGTGTGTTTAAGTGATTCAAAAATGAACAGCTTTCTGTTTGTGTAATTGACATTAATCTGACATCGCTGTCAGGTCTGTCATTAATCTGACATCAATTGTGATTTCTTATTGATTGGAGTTTATTACTTCACCTATGTGACATCATTAACAAAAGTCCTTGTTGAACCAACATTGTGCAAATGACGGAGGTGCGACCATGTTGTGGAAACCAGTTATAGCTAGCTAATTATTTTCTCCAAGAATGCTTTATACTATTGTAGTTAAGTGAGCCAATAAAGAGTCCCTTAAGGCATGGTCTTGGCCACACCAAGACTTAGCTTAACTTTCATGAAAATTAAAGTGAAAAATTTGTCATGTTTTTTACTTTGTCTGAATCTGATCCAGGAGTTTTCATGACTATTCCTGGACATTTTGGATGTTTCCATTATTTTAACACACCATGACCTTACTGGGTATGTCCAATAAAGGAGACATCCAAAAGGTGCGGTGCTTTGGAGGCACCATGAACAGTTTGAAAACCCGATCTGACCAAACTCTGACCAAAAGTTTATGCCATTGTTTGGAACATGTGATGCATTGTTTTGCATGTACCTGGGGTTATATGGTGATGAGCAACATGATTTAAGGACAATTTATTCTAAAGATGTCATGGTCCGGTTTACTTAAGTACACCAAAGCTTTAAAATATAGCCTCACTTCCTGATTTCTATTCCTGAAGCCAAGTAGCTCTTCAAGGTCAGAAATTTGTTACACAAATTATTTGGTGTGTCAAAAAGCTTTGATAACTATAGATGTTATCTAACCTAAATGTGAAGCAAATCAAAATAACAGCTGTAGGATAAGTTCTCATAGTGATGTACAGACTGTCCATCTTTATTAGTATAATGATGGCATTCATGTATTTGTTATGGCATCAGAGGCCACCTATTTCCTCATCATTCTCTTCTACTGTACCAAGTTTTTGTGCAGGTCAGCTCTTTAATGGAACACTGAAATATGTTGGTGCGTCAGTGAAGCCTATAATGCGCAATATCATCTGGATTTAACAGGACCAACCGATGAAACAGCACTTTCGGAAAGTGGCTCTCCAGCATTAGAAATGGGGATCCCAGCGTTACACAGAAATGATTTGGTGCATCAGAATTATCCAACCCAAATGTGGAGAAAATCAGATGCATCATGGGTGTTTAAAAATATGTGGTTTGTTCAAAATGGCAGAAATGTGTGGGTGAAAATTGAAACCAAGTGCATTGGATATACACTGCCCGTCCAAAAAAAAAAAGTCACACACTAATATTTTGTTGGACTGCCTTTAGCTTTGATTATGCATTCGTGTGGCATCATTTCTATAAGCTTCTGCAGTGTCACAAAATTTCTTCACGTCCAGAGTTGCATTAATTTTTCGCCAGGATCTTGTATTGATGATGGGAGAGTCCGACCACTGCGCAGAGTCTTCTCCAGCACATCCCAAAGATTCTCATTGGGGTAAAGGTCTGACTCTGGACTCCGTGGTGGCCAATCCATGTGTGAAGATGATGTTGCATGCTCACTGAACCACTCTTTCACAATTTGAGCCCGATGAATCCTGGCATTGTCATTTTGGAATATGCCCGTGCCATCAGGGAAGAAAAAAATTAATTGATGGAATAACTTGTTCATTCAGTATGTTCAGGTAGTCAGCTGACCTCATTCTTTGGGCACATAACATAATCATCCATGCAGTAATTATCTTATGGGAGGATCTTAACTATTTGCTTAGTTAAATCCAGGTGGTGACTTTTTATTTTTTTTGGACATGCAGTGTATTTCCAGGCCACACTGTTCAAAATTATAAACAGAAATATGTCAAAACTGTCAGTGGTTCTGGAATGTTTGAGAGACTTCAAAAACTGCTACCAATTAATGCCCTGTCCAATAAGTATACCAGATTTCACAACCGTTTTGCATATGGTTTTTAAAGGCTATAGACTCCCAAAATATGTGACACATACTGATGAACTGAATAGGTTTGTTGCCAGACCCCAATGAAAATTCTAAACTTTATCAATAATTTTTAAGACTGACTGATTTAGGGTCTTTTTTGCTGGTACATGCTACATATTTATAATGGCTGGGCACCCAAAGGCTATTTTGTTCCTTATTTTTCATAGTTATTTGAATGAGTTTTACGATCACAGGCCACTTTTTTAATGTAAGTCATTAAAGTGATTGACTGCACTCTTTAAAAAAAAAAGGTGCATTGTGATACCATAGAAGAACCTTTGTGTCTAAATTGTTCCAAAAGAACCTTCAACATCTGGAGAAACTTTCTGTTTCACAAAATGTTCTTTGTGGTGAAATAAGGTTCTTCAGGTTATTAAAAGGTAAGAAAAAGGTGGTTCTTTAAAGAACCTTTGGCTGAATGGTTCTTTGTGGAACCAAAAATGGTTCTTCTATGGCATAGCTTGAAGAATCTTTTGAAGCACCTTTATTATCAAGAGTGTGTGTGAAATTTTCCTAGAACACAGAGACATTTAGTGCATGGAAGCAACTTTGTTTATGCTGCATGGCATTTATGATTCATATCCCTTTATGGATAAATACTCGTACACAGTGTGTTGGTTAAATTAGTTGTAAACTCCCCAGATAGTAATTTTACTGCAGGTTGTTTTTTTAATTACCCTACAAGAAAAAAAAAAGAATGTTTTCAACTGTTATCCACTCAGAAATGCTGATACCGTGATAGATGTAATGCAATAATATAGTAGGACAAAAACTTTCAGAGGAGTTGCATATTTCATGCTTATCATTTGTAATAATAGCACTGACAAACATTAAAACAGAGCTAATGGAAACATTCTGCAAGATAAAAAGCTTTTTGAGATGTACAAGAACAATTATTAAGCATCCAAAGACCGAAAGGCATTTTACAATAAAGCTTACATTGACTGTCACATGGTTATAAAGACAAGCATAATTTCTATGATATGACAGAAGCTGTAGTCACTGAAGCATCTGCATCAATTTGCTTTTTCTTACACTTGATGCCAAGAAGACTGCAGATCTTCATCAGCATCAGGTCAACAATCTCCTCTTCTTCAGAAGGCTAAGGGAAGAGATAAAGACAATTAATTTAGAAAGGTGAAAATGTGGTACAGCACTGGATTAACTGATAATGAGAGATTTACAGTGGGATGAAGTTGCTCTTCATTGAAAGCCACCAAAATCACAGATATAAAGAGGTTGAGAACTACGAATGTCATAAAGATAATGCAGGATCCAATCAGGAAAGCTCCCAGGACTGGATCGTAATCCAAAACCTGTCGGTAGAGGGAAACGATACATTGAACAATGTAAGTTCTTAAACACATTAGCAGTGAGTACAAATTCAGTATAGGTCTTTATTTTTACCTCATCATAGTTAAAGATACCCAGCTGTAGACAAATAATGGTCTGTGCAGCCTCAAGCAAAGTTCTGTATGAGTAGAGCCTCCAACCGTACATCAAATTGCACTAATGGGACACAAAATTTAAAACTTTCAGACAAACGTGAGTAAAATTGAATGTGTGCATCCTGCAAAAGATAGATATGGTGGCAATCAAAAATTCCAGCAAATAGCGTGCATTTCAGTTCCTTGTGTTATTGACCAGTGGTCTCAAACATAGTTCCTGGAGGGCCACAGCTTTGCAGAGTTTAGCTCCAATCTTAATTAAAAACACACCTTAACAATCTCATCAAGGCCTTCAGGATTACTAGAGACTTCCAAGCAGGTGAGTGGAGCTAAATTCTTCAAGGCTGTGGCGCTCCAGGAACTGAGTTTGAGACTACTGACCTTTCAGGAGCTTGTAGGCCAAACTCAGTTTCCGAAGGGTCACAGTCCTGCAGAGTTTAGCTTTAACCCTAATCAGACGATGCAGCTAATCAAAGCCTTCAGGATTACTTGGCTGTCTCCAAAAGCAGAAAAATGCTGCCTCTGCAGGTAGCATACAAAGGCAACAAGGCACTATATCCAGTGATTGTGTCACATGCTCTGTCTACTGATACCTTCATCTGATTTACTGTGGAAGGCAGCATAGATGTATCCTTCACTACTTTAGTGCACAAACTCTGTCATTGCCTGATAGGGCAGTGAAGCAAACAAGTCAGCTGCCAAAACTTTTTGGATGCTACCATTGAAAGCTACAGGTAATTGTGTTGGAGCAGGGCTAGAACTATACTCTTCAGGACTTAACCATTTCTGTGTCTGGTCTATTTTCATTTTGTTACAGAACATCACATACTCACAGCAATGGAATAGGCCAGAAACATGATGGTCATGACCACAATGAAGCCAGAGATATCTGTCCATGCCCGCTGCAGTGTAGAGGTGATCATGTGTAGCTTGGGGTTGAGTCTCAGCAGATGCCACAGCTTTATGGTGGCCAGCAGGACTAAGAAAGCTATCAGATAGCCCAGTACAGCATCTGCAGTGGCAGTCTCATAAAAACTGGCAAAACTGTTAGAGAAGCAACTGTATTAATTCTCAAGTATTTTTTAAATATAAAGGGTGTATTGTGCAGGAAGAGGAAGTTTAGTATTCCATTCTGAACATGCCGATTGATTTTGAAGAAGTGAAGACATTCACTCACATGTCTTTGTTGTTTTGGTAGTACTCAATGTCTCGGTTACCCAATATTGTCCTCTTGACAAACACAGATAATGCACTCCAACTTAGAATAATAATGGCCAACTCTAAGAGATTCCATTTGCTTTTGAAGTATGCCCATTTCTGCTGCTTCATCAGTTTTGCCCTGTTAAAATCCACAAAATACTGTGCATTACAACTCCACTGATGCAAATTACACACCTTTTTATTTTAATGTTCCATAAGCGAGCAGACCTGCACAAACATGTAGTAGAGAATGAAGAGGAAATAGATGGCCTCTGATGCCATAACAAATATGTGAAAGCCACCAGTGGACTGATAAAGATGGACAGTCTGCACCTCACTACGGTACTGGTATACACCTGTGAAAACAACAAAATTACCATAAGTCCAACATTTGACAACATGAGAATCTTTCAAGTATATAGAGAGGAGACCGATCACCCACTCCCGTGGTCTCAAAAATGAGAGTCACAATGCAGAAGAGGTTCACATTTGCATTATAAACTGTGAACTCCACAAAGACAGCCCGTGTATACACGTCCAGCCAGATGTTGTCAAAAAGATACTGAAGAAGACTGTAGGACAGGAGAGGACATATTAACTGTTGTAACTTCTACTTTTAAAACTACATTGCATGTTGTTACACATTATGCTACCTGCTTGCATTCTTTTGATCCGGGCCTAGTTCCACCACAAATCCTCCACCCTTATAAAGGGCCAGCCCACCCCAAACAGGGTTTGCCCGGAGTTTGGCCTGAGTTTGGTAGCGCCAAGGGTTGGTTACAATCTTAGAACCGTTCACATTTTTAGTCCGGTTCCACCCTGGACCGTAAGAGCCCATGTCCTCCGCTTCCCAGGAGTATGGGGCATGGCAGTCAGGAACAGTGTACTGCATGGTCTTGGCAATTTTACAAGAGTCTTTCCTTACCCTAACCTGGCGGAATCGAGCGTTGCCAACAAGTTTTGAATTTCCATCTGTTATGAAGCCTGAAAAGGTAACAAACAACAAGGTACATTTAGGTCCGTCGGTTCAATAAACAAGCAGTTTTTAACCTTGAACAAGTAGACAATGTAGACATTACTGAAAGAATACCTGGATATTGCCCCAAACAGATTACTGAGCAAGGAGGATTTTGCCCAATTAATATATCTTTGTTGTTAATGTTCTATGAGGTTATTTTGATGTAAATTTTTAGGATATGTAGAGTGATGAAGTTTGTATTTTGATATCGGTTTACATATGCAACCAAGAGAAGCATCCAAAGGAATCCCACATAAACTGCAACATTAAAAGGCTGTGTCAAACAAGCTGATCTTTCGATTAATGAAAGAGAAATGATGTTCTTCTTACTGAGAATCTCCCTGATGAGTGCAAACACTTTCTGCTCCTTGATCATGTTGTTTCTCATCTTTTCTATGTCAGTGGGAGGAGGAGGCTGATAGAAACTACATGTGCTGTCTCTCCTGGCAATTCTGATTGCATCGGGATCATCTGTGGAAAGATATTTCAGCTGAGGTTTTGTCACACTAAAAAAGGGATAGTCAAATCAAATATGATGCTATAAAGTAATTCATGTAGCTCATGGTCCAGTTACCCGTGTTTGGGTAGCCTCCCAGTCCCATCAATTGGAACATCTCCATAATCTTCTTGTCACAACAGTTTTGAGTACCAAAGCAAAGAAGACTGCAAAGCCCAGTACCTAAAGAAACCAATACAAAGCACATACACATCCAGGTCCCTGTAGCAACAAAACAACCTAGTGGACAATGTCATGTAAATACAAGCTGCATGGGAAGTAGTAATGCACTATACACAAAAATATACAATCATAAAATGCAACCAAAAAAGGAAGTCCACAAGAATTGTCTTACTTTTACAGGCTGGGTGATGACAGAGGCTTTTCGAAAGAATGACACCACCATTGAAATGAGCCAGCTGATGGAACGGTCCTTTCCATAGGTCAATCCATATATCATAGTGAAGTATGCTGAAACACCACTGGTGGCTACAACAAGAAACCAACCAACGAACACAAACCACCAGGGCAAGCCTTTCTGACTACACTTTCTGCTGTCTCCACTGTTTCCCTCTGTAGGGCTGGAGCTACGGGTATGTAGGCCACTGACGACAAAACAGGAGGAGACATGAGGTTCAAGTAGGTTCTCGTCATGCCTTGAACCTGCAATACTGCCTGGTTGTAGCTGTTTGGCTTGGAGAAGGATGAAGGCCCCAGCAGTCTCAGCTCTCTCTCCACATTTTGCAGCTGTTTGTGTAGAGATACTGGCTGTAGACACTGTGTTTTTTCATTTCGCTCTGAGCTCTCTCACTAAAAAACTGCTCTCTCTGTGATAGGAACAAAATAATATTGTTTTCATATATATAATAATAATTATGATTATAATCATATGTTGCTCTCCATTCAAGTTTTGAGTTGGGAATACTTGAGTTGAACATTTTTACTTCCGACCTCAAAGCCTTCCTGTCATGACAAATTATGCATTGTGTAAGACAACTAGAACTTAAATTCTCCAAATTCTCACTTGAAAATAACCAATGGAACAATGCTTTCGTTCCACCATCATGGATATTACATCAAAGGACACTTCTCCCCTGAAGTCGAGAGTAGATTAACTCCAAAGCAAACCAGAAGTTAACATATTTTAAATTATTAGATGGGAAATTTGAAGTTCTGAATTGTCCATGTCTATGGACTCACCTTTCAGATTTTACACACTCCAGGGAAGCTGTGAGAGTTTGACTTTTTTCTTTTTATAAGAGTCAGTGTGTAAAACTCACTTCCAACTCGATTGTGTTGACGAATTATCTCTTCTACTAGTGACAGCAGATTGTTGATGTCTGTTTTGGTGGAGTCCAGTTCTGTTCTTGGAACAGGTCTTCTCATGACCTTATAGAGTGACTGTGGCTATCCGTTTGATGTCCTGAAAAGATATAATAAAAAAAAATGTCATAATACATCATCCATAATTACAGAGAGATGGAACTATTCTGGGGCCAAATTCTTAGAGAAGGACTTGCCTTTATCACAGTGTCAGGTGTGATTTCCTTGTGATTATTGTGTGGAGGCTGATTTGGAGACACGCGTCCCATTTTGCCTTGCTTTTTGGGGTCTATCTTTGACTGTTGCTTTGAAGATGATTCAGACTTTTGTTTCTCTTGGACGAGCATTTCTGAAGATGCTCACAATGAGGAGATTGATAGGAAACATGATAATGGAACTCTGGATGCCAATCATGACCTGTTGCCAGGTGAACTCAATCTGACCTGTAGTTCGTTCATGCAAAGATAGAAAACACATTATTATGAATCTACATATGTTTGATTCAAGTAACACAATTAAAAAAAAAAAAAAAAAAATCTTTTTTTTAATGACTGAACTACTGCAATCAATGGAGCTGTCTAGTATATTAAACAGGTGTGATGTGATTGTGTTCTAGTGGCATGGAGTGTTATTGTCATTCTGTGCCCAAATATGTTTGAGTACAGCATCCTGTAGTCATTGTTTAGATTAATTTTTTATTGGTCCAATACCCATGTCCATGGTCTGGCTCTGAGGGGTCTGATGGGATACCCCAGAACATGATACTGGTCAACATGGTGCAGAGCAGCAGTGAAAAACAGCAGGAGACACGCTGTACTCTAGTAAAGATACTACTTGGGGGACGACTGCTGATTACAGAGAACCAGATGTGACCAGTCACGGAAATCTCTTTTGCAGTCTTCATGAAGAACAAATTACTGTAAAGTTTAAAGACAATAAATTAAATGTTAATGAGAAAATACCCTTAATTTTGTACCACACATCTGTTTCTTTTACCAACAATCTCTCAGCTACATACCTAAACCTTTTCAAGTCCATCTCTGTCTGCTGACAGGGAGTAAACTTTATCTAGTGTACATTCTCCCAAGTCAACGGACAACCATGAGTTGCACAGGAAGTGAACACTTCTGCCCCGTCTCCAGGTCTCCTGTACCATTACCTTGTTAAACATACCTGTGACAATTCCAGAGGGGTCACATACAGAAAGTAATGAAATTACAGACAAAAATCAACATGCCTCCAAGAAATCTGACAAAGTACTATGTGACATTTTCTATTTCATTTTACCAAGCAGGATGCTGTCCTGAATTGTCAAGCCACAGCCTAATACTTTGTAGCTCTCCCAGTGAGAAGGGGGTGGTCAGCAAGAACATATCCAGTCCTCCCCTTTCAAACAATGGTTTTTCAGGGTCAGTAAAATGGTGAGGTTCACTCTCTCCTTCTGTGCCCTGTAGAGTCACTGTCACCCTGGAGCAATTTTATAGCATTGTTAATATCGAAATGGCACAATAGTGTTCCTGAAAAAATACTGAAACTTAAGCTGGATGACACTTACCTGAGAAGAGGTGGAGGCCCCACGACGATGCCCTGTGTTAATACTCAACAAGTAACGATATTCAGCTAAGGGATCATTGTCCTCCAGTACTGTGACCTAACCTTTAAGTAGGGAGATTAACATGAAAGTTAAACAAGGAAGTTTTATTTTATTTATAGTTTATCTTTTTGCTTTTTGTTTCAAACAAGATAAGGAATTGTCAAATTGGATTTTCCAACCTTGACTGCATCCTGAATATCCTTTCTTCGTGCCCACATCACAACCAACAGGTAAGCCAGGATGATGGCGCCTACAAAACACACCACCACTGGGTTGTTGACGAAGGTTGCAAAGAGTTCAGCAGTGCGGGACACATCAACCACATTGGGCATGACGAAAGAAAGAGCTTCCAAAAAGGTCAAATGGGAACATAGGCATTGAGTAACCAATGTTGTAGTACGAGGGCCAACCTGAAAAAAGGTAAAAATCCTATGTATAAATTACATGCTTATTCAGTTTAAAGGAGCGTTCACACAGACAATGATTGCAGTGATAAAATAACTGTCTTTCTGAACGGCCTTAAAAGACATAATATTGTTCAACTTACCCTACAGCCATCGCCACTCCAATTGGCCTTTGTCTCATCCCAATACAAACAGTGAGCAGCAATGGTTGTGATGAAAACTGAGGTGTTTGTCGAATTCACCCCTGCACCAACAACAGGCCTCACCAGAAGGTAGTAAACCCCTACTTCTATTGTCATTTCTGTAGGGTTAAGCACCCAAGTGTTCCTCTCCTCTGCACCACACAGATATAACAAAATAATTATCAATCTCTTTCTAAAAGTGTTAAATTCTGTTCATTTGTTTATATTTGTTAATAACCTTCAGAGTCGCCATCTTGAGGTAGCTGGATCCGAGCTTCATAATTTGTATCGTTAGGGTAGTCCTGAAAACCCAGGAGCAACTGCAGAGGTGTCTCCTCTGAAGGGTCTAACGAAACCAGAGATATATTGGGTGCAGTCACATTAATGACCACAGTGCTGAAGTTTGCCAGTTCCAGAAGAGTTTCGGTTAACCTCTGCCACCTCTTTCCTTGGTAAGAGAATCTAGGAAATTTAAGAAAATAAGGTCTGGGTGTTTTATAGTTTACAGTAGCCAAGCTCTTTTGGCCTTATTGCTGACAATCTCCCTTTTACCTCAATCTCCTCAGTCAGGTTTGCCACTGTAATCACAGAGGCATTCATTTTGGTGAGAGATAGAGACCCCACTGATCCACTGATATGCACGCCCTCTGCATGCCGTGAAAATGGATTTATCCTGAACTTGTCATCTGTGATAGGTTCAAGAGAAAATTAGTATTACAGAAGTCTAATTTTTGAATCTTACCTCACAAGTAGGTGGGAGAGGTGTCCAAAGGTTTCTCCTACTACTATTACGCAGATTACATGCAACTCTAATTTCATTACAAACCGGGGTAGGACTCAAACATCCTGAAAAGTGAAGCTGTAGGCTCTTTGATCGCCCCCTGGTGGCTGGCTGCAGTACAGGTCATAAACCGCACCCTTTTCCATTTAAACAAATGGGACTTGAGGAAAAATGAAAAAATAAATTACACTTCCAATACAATTTTCCGAAGATGGTTTTTTGTCCATTTAAGGTAGTTGTTATCACAATTCTTCATTTTTATGATAAGTTTGATTTTAGCTAGTAATTTGATGCTATTAAAATGGGGGGTGTTGTTATGGTTGATTGGGTCTGCACAAGTTTGGGCGGGAGTTTGATACCGCAGCTCCACCTCACGACACTACGTGCGCTGCAAGACTTTAGCTCCCAAAAACGAATCTCTACTGTGCAGACTCTGGATCCAAACGAGATCTCTATTACACAACTCTGGCTCCAAACGAATTTCTACTGCGCAGACTCTGTCTGGCCCAAATGATGTCATTTACTCAAGATGGCATCGGCCATACTGATATGCTTTGGCTTAATTTTTTTATAATTGCAAGGAAGTGTAGTTGGTTTATTTGATTAGTTTATTCGATCTTTTTTTACAGTCTATGCATTTAACTACTACAACACTGGACATAGATGAGGTGTCATCCTACATGACAAAGAAAAGAAAAAAGAGATGACCGAGCAAGATGGAAGTTGTCTCCCCAGCCACTCCAACATTTCAGTACAATTTCACCATCAAGCTGTTTCAATGATAATTTCACCAGATCAGTCAGAAACCTTGGAGTAACCTTTGGATGATTAACTAGCTAGCTTCGATGATCTTCAAAGGCCATATTGTAACACAGTCATGCAGGTTTGTACTGCACAACTTCTGATGATCAGGCCCTTGCCTAACTATTGCAATGCTCTCTGGCTGGTTGTCCCAAACATGTACAATCAAACCTCTATAGATTATACAGTAATGCAGCAGGACAATCAGTCTTCATTGAGCTCAAGAGGGCCAATGTTACACTTCTTTCTTAATCTCTCCTATTGCTTCTGTTTCAAGACAACGACATTTGGCATCTTTGTACCTCGACTCCCTCTTTACATTCCCTAGAAGCCTGATGTCAGTGAGTGAGTGGAACCTTGTACTACTACATCACAGAAAGGCACAAAATCCCTTTCCCTAACATTCACTGTTCCTTAGTGGTGGAATGATTTTCACAACCGTATCTGGACAATCAAACAATTTTCCTTGAGCACTTAACAGGGTCCTGTTAATGTTTGACTCTTTAAAAGAAATTCTATGCTTTTTTCTTATGTCCCTTCCCTGTTCTACAAAATGTTTTAAACTTTTTTTTTTATATGCACTTGTGTTATTGCCTCCTCAGGATGAATCACAGTTTGTTTAGTCACACTTTGGAAAAGCATCTGCTTAATTCATAAAATGTAAATTCTAAATTATGGGCTCATCATTAGACTTCCTATAAGAGAAGAAGATATAAATTGTCACTCAACTTACCCGTTACATCTACTGGTTCATCTGGAGACAGAACATTAGAGCCCAGAGATGGGGAGATAAAAACTGGCAGAGCTGTTCTTCTTAATGTTAAAGGGCTGTTTCTGAAGATCAGCCGATGATATTCTAAAAAGAGCACAGCAGAGAGGAGTCATTTTTTAATTTCTTTCTGACTAGCAATACCATGTAGTAAATTGTGATTTTGCCAAGTCATGATGTATTGTAAATTTATAGGCTACTGACTTCCCGTTTCAATAGAAATGTGGTTAAAACTAAATATTTTCATTTCCATTTCATGGCTTTTTCATCTCCTCCCCACCCCCAACCACCTTTTACAAAGAAAATCGCTTGTCATGATGACATGATCCAACCATTTCATAACCCATTTGTCTCACAGGATATCCTGTTTTGGAAAAAATTACCAAATCTATGTGACATTGTGACATACATACAAAAAAGGTGACACAATATGTTCAATTATGAAGTAAACGTGTCTTAGGTTTATAAGACAATAAATTCCTTGACCTAACCAATATTATTTGTTTACCCTGTTGACATATAAACCAAACACTGAAGATCCTGAGTATGATGGCTCTCCGGTTCACCTTTTTCCCAGCCAACAAGGCACTCTGAACATGTCCACAGTTTTTAGTAAATGACTGGAGATCTCATTCTGTAGTATAGGGTAATGAAAACAGTGTCAAGAATGATGGTTTTTGAATCAGAATATGGGGCACGGCTTGAAGTGTTGTGATATGTACCTGCTTAGAATTTCTGGAAGAAACTTTGATGATGTTACTGGCAGCATCAATAATCGGCGTGGATGCTTGCAGTATTTTTTCAGAGGACGCCTTGCCATAAAGTGTCCAAGGAGACCAGGACTTACTGAGGGTTTGTTAGCAGATAACATAGCCTGTAACTGTAGCCCAGGATGAATGAGTTAGGAGAGATGTAATACTGACAATGTATATTGCTACCATCTGGATGGTTAAAAGAAGTAACTGAGCAGTGTCTGTCAGCTCATGACCCGGTGTGGTAAGGCCTGAAACCACATTAGCACTCATCTGCACCTCTGCTGGATTCTTTGGGGGGAAGGAACTCGTGGCAGCACTCAAACTCTGCAACATCTCTTCCCTCAGCTTCAGTTAGAAGAGGAATATTTGGTTAAAAGATGGGTATATAAAACGTTTCTGTATGTGCATATTTCCCCTGTGGACTACCTCTTGTTTTGACACTGTCATGCTGTTCCTTTCCGGGGTAATGCATCATTCAGTTTGTCCGGACACAGACTGGAACATCTGTGCCAAGCGCCGCCCCAGTGAGTCGACCTTTGTTGCTGCAGCTGAGAACACCTGGCTGGAAACCAGCAACGTGGAGATATCGCAACTGTTGTGATTACTACTGATGTCCTTTACCTGGCATGTTATGCACAATTGATTTTTTTATTTTAACATTGTTTTTTCTATCCTGACCATAATTCTTTTTGTCTGATTTCACTCTGTCATTTTATCTTAAATACTTTATTTTTAAAGACTGAAATTGGTTATATTAAAAAATAGAGGATTTAGAACTAAGTTTTGCATTATTGAATTTACTGAATTACATACATTTTTAATATTTGGTATGTATTTTTATTTTTATCTTTTTTTTTTTTTAATCATGATCATTGACACATGGTTAGCGTTTCCACCATTTGCTTCCCGTTTTTGCTATAGAATTATATGGCACAAAACGTTTGATAGGTAAGTCGCTACATTCTTATTTATTTAAATTATTTTATTTTATAATGTTTGGTTTATTACAAGGCCGAAAAAAAAAATGACACAAAAATTTCTTAGATGTCGTATTTATATTATACAAGTGTAAATTAGTATATAGATTCCAAACTTGTTTAAAGTTTGAAAAGTTTTACATTTGCACACGTCATTGAAGAACAAGTCTTGTGTTTGATTATCTGAATATTCATTCCTCTATGCCTGTCCGCCCCGCTCACTGTGTAGTGCTTCCAGATCTGGTATTTCTGGCCCTGAAGTGGAAAAAATGTAATGTCTTGAAATTTTTCATAATTTGGCAGTGATTTTTATTTCATTGCTAAAGGACAATGAGGCACAGCTTTCTGGACATGAACCATCTGTCTAATTAATTCAGCTGAATTTGGTGTGAAGTGTAGTATTTATCTTTTTTTTTTTTTAAAGATGCTCATAAACAAATCAACTCGACTACAAACCCGAGTGGTTACAGCAGTGTCAGCAGTAACACCTGCTGTGTTCTTAACAGTGATTGTCCACCGTCAGACTGTAGTTGTTATGTTTATTCCCTAGAGGGAGTAGCGACTCCACTGTGGGCTCGGCGACCACAATAAAAATATTGGGTACCTGCAAAATAGGTCAAAAGTACACAAAGTTACCCTAATACACATAGGTTGGTTTTACCTTTACAGGAAGAACCCAAATTTAGAATATAAATCACATTTCTTACCCCTGGCAGTTTTGAAGCAGAAAATACAGGACCCAGCTTTGCAAAAAGATGGATCAACAGAGCAGCTGATCTTAAAAGGAGAGAGAACATCACCCACAAGAGGACTAATGACGCAGGAGGGAGGACTCATGCGACAGCGGGGGCGCTACAAATTTGTCAGTATAGGATGATGATGGCGGAGACAGTAGTCGACAAAAGCGGCTGGACTGATGAATCCTCGTACTGGATGTATCAACAACTGGAAAACAGTGTATCTAGCAGATCCAGACAAGCTATCCTTGATAGCTAAGAGAAAACACCATATGGCATCAAATCCACTATAGGGTCTTAAATTTTATTAAAGTTTGTACAAAATAATTTTGGAGTTACACTTTATTTTTAACCCTTGTATGGTGTTTGGGTCTGTGGGGACGCGTTTTCACTTTTTATCAACAAGAAAAAATGATATGATTAATTACATTTTTCAAACTCAGACTTTTTGGCCTTGGCTCCTTTTCTGTGAAGAACATATATCAGAACAAATTTTCATTGACCACTCACTGTACACCCCCCCCCTACATATGTATATTACACACAGAATGTTTGGGTCCACTGGACCCAGAGCTAGTAAAAGAGTGGAAATTTTAGACTCATGTGTACCTTCACTCGGTTCTCCTATTGTCTGGGCCTGCTATTAGTATGTGTTTGTGTGTTTATGTGTGTTTGTGTGTGTGTGACACAGAGAGAGAGAGTCTGTAAGAGTGTGAGTGTAAGTGTGAGTTTTGTGTTTCTGCTCCTGCCATTCCCCACACAAGGTTGTAGCACTTTAATACATAAATGTGATCTAACAAAAGTATGGTAAAATTTTAGCATATATGCTGTTTATATTGCTTGTAATTGGGATAAAAGTAAGCATCTAATGAGTATTTTAACATAGAATTTTTGATTGTGGTTGAATTAAAACCCAAAAACTGCAGCGGGTCTACCAGACCCACGAACACTGGCTGAGTAACAAAAATATGAACATCATACAAGGGTTAAGATATCATTGTTACTGTGTAATTACACAAATAAATACAGAGTAATATTGATTAACAGCATGCACGTACTGTACTGCAGGGTTAGGGTTTGGTTAGGGGTAGCTGAATGGTAGTTTAATTATGCAAAATTTACTGTTTTTGGTATATAATTGCAGTTATATGTATAACAAATACAATGTAAAATAAAGTGGTTAACTTTTGTTTTTTGTGGTCCCAAGCATTTAAAGGAGAACAGTTCACCCCAAAAATGACATTGAAGATGTTTGTTTCTTCATTAAAACAGAATAGAAGAAATGTAGCATTACATCACTTACTCACTAATGGATCTTCTGCAGTGAATGGGTGCCATCAGAATGAGAGTCCAAACCAGCTGATTAAAATATTACAGTATTTGTTTAGAATCACTTGGATTGTTTTTGCTTGTAAACAGTGCTTGATCTGTGCATATTTCTCTCCTAATTCAGATGAGATGACTTTTTCACTGGAGAAGGCAATGCTATGGATTATGGAATCTTATTTTAATGGAAAGCAAAGGTGTAAAAAATTTTAAATTAAAACGCCTTAATAATGGATTATCTTATTAGAAAACAACAGCTTTTCACGTCACAAGATGTTAATTGATGGAGTGGTGTGGATTACATGTTGATTATTGTGATGTTTCTCATTCTGATGGCACCCATTCATTACAGAAGATCCATTGGTGAGCAAGTGATGTAATGCTAAATTTCTCCAAATGTGTTCTAATGACTCATCTACGTCTTGGATGGCTTAAGGGTGAGTACATTTTTTGCAAATTATTATTTAAAGGTAAACTACTTCTTTAAGTCACATTTAAAAATGTATGAATGTCACTACATTAGATAATAATATCAAACCAAGTAGCATTTATTTGTATTTAAAGACAGCCCAAACACACTTCTCGAGCAAAAAAATTAAAACAGATGTGCTGGGTTTCAAACAATAAAATAATAGATATACCGTTTAAAATGAACAAATTGTTTTTTACACTTTTTTTTTTTTTTTTTTCAGATTCTGTTTTGATATTTAGCTATCTGTGAATTGAATTTCATACATGTGCAAGTGTGATTTCAGTGCCCCAAGGCTGATTTTAGGCCCACTGTTTACTTTCAGAAAGACCGGGTACAATTTAAGGTTTAAAGCAACTCCTACCATAAACCACCACTGTGATATCCTGCTTTGCTTTTCGTAGTGCATCGCTCTCTACTTGTTAAAGAGCTGCCCTCTGCCTTCTGTATCAATGGCTTTTTTCACTGACTCTGAGAGTGACAGCGGCTCAGTGAAACCCTGTGGGAAGATAATGTATTAGATAACTAAACCATACAAGCACATGGGCCACATTTAAAAAGACAGATGGGGCAGATCTCTTATGAAAAAATAAATGTGCTTAAATAATCATATTGAATGGTGCACATGTAATTGTAGTTAAAAATATTCAAAGTGCATTTTTACAAAACTCTACTTGCAGATAGCCTAATATATTATGGAGATCGCTTGTGGGGGAATTATAGGCCACTAAAGTGTACTTAAAGAGTGTCCAGTATCATGACTATGTTTCTTAACATCTATAAGTATACCTGGTTAAAAAGTTAACTTTGTAATAATGTCAAATTAAAGGTTCTACTTAAACATTTTAAATAATATGTTTTAATAGTCTTTTTTCATGCTTTAGATACTTATTTTAATATGTTGACAAACATACAAAAGAACATGTAAAGTACTTTAGAATTCTTACTGTAGTGTACTATTTGATTGCAACTTCATCATTACAAATGTGTAATTCCAAATATATATTTAAACATGGATTTCAATGGAACACAACATTAAAGTAATTTTAGTGCACCATACATGCTTGTCAGTACATTCAGCAGTACACTTACACATATTTCAAAGACAATAGAAGTAATTATGTATTCACATATTAAAATGTGCTGGAGTCCTACTTAAAGGGATAGCTCACCCAAAAATTAAAATCCCAAACTTTTGCACTGGCAATGGGAAAAAAAATGCTATGGAATGCTATGCCATTGACGGGGACCAAAAAAAACTGTTTGTGTAACATACATTCTTCAAAATATATTTTGTGTTCAACAGAAGAACAACTTGAGGGTAAGTGAATGATGACAGAATTTTTTACTTTTGGGTGAACTAATCCCTTTAAGTGGCTCAAAAAAGCGCTCTAAACTTCAGCTAATTGCATTTAATATAAGTTTATACTAGAATAAATTTTTGAAATAATTGTAATTAACATGCAATTATGTGTTTGAAAACATTACATTCCGTTCACATTATTAGTATATTCTTTTAAAGTATATTGTTTATAAGTATTTATTTTAAAAGCACGCTAAAGTACAATTTTTCCACAAGAGGTCACATGCAAAGTTGAACTGATTTTCAGAAAGCACACTGCAAGATCCTCCTAAAGCTACAGGTTTAATGAAATGTCAAACATAACATAAAAAAACACTTACAGTAAATCCTTGGTGCTCTCAAAGTACCAAACAATTTTCTGACATCCTTCACACTGCACCTGTAGCTTAACACTCTCAGCGACGTTCACTGGACTGCAGTTGGAACAGCTAAAAAGAGTATGCACAGATTTCAAAGCAGGCTACTTAGTAAAATGACAACAAATCTGAGCATATAATTTGATCAAATCAGATTGCAATCAGTGAAATTCTTACGTAACAGAAAGCTTCATATTTTCTCTAGGAATGACAGTGATGCATCTGGTTCCAGACTGTGTGACCCCATGTGACTTGGTATGTACAGTATACACAGAGAAACCGTACACTGGTGGTAGGGCAAAGCTTCGGATATCTCATGATCTCTATTTTTAACTCCACTGGAACAGGGGCAATCCTCATCTACAAAGAAAAGAGAAAGAAAGAAAGAAACACACACCAGATTCTTATATCAATTCTAAAAAGATATAAACAAGATGGTTCCATTTTTCTCTGCTGACAGCTTCAGAAGTATCAACGTTTCTGACTAAACTAATTGCAACATTAAAATCATGGCAGTCCTTAAAATCATGAAGGTGACTGAGCAACTGCAGTTGAGATGAATAAGAATGCTTACAGATTTCTCCAGGTATTATAGACCTCCTTGGATATAACACATTTTTTTGTGATTTAGCAATAGTGGTACTTACGGCATTTCCAGATAGCGTCATCATCTACTAATCCATCAACATATAACTTGACGCTGGTAGTGCCGATGACTGGGACCTCTGGATCTAATGTGATATTTAGATTATTGGCTCTGGCCAGTTTCTCACATGCTCACTGATCTGGAGAAATAATAGATGTGTAATAGATGTGCTGCATTTTTCAAACAAGATAAGCTCTATTGACAGTATCTGTGGCATACCACAGAAAATAAGTTTGTAAAAACAAAAATGTGTGTACAGTAAGACACTTACAACGGAAGACTGCAAGGCAAGTCATTGCACTAAAATAATGCTAAAATACACATTATTTCAAAATACATCTGCAAGTAAAGTCATCATTTAAAATGTAACTTTTATGTTCAGGGATAACAGAAACGTATTTTATAAAAGTAGTTTATATTTAATGTTTACAATAAATTCCTATAAGTTAACTTTAGTTAATGCATTAGCTAATATTAACCAACAATGTGTAATACATTTGTTAATGTTAGTTAATAAAAAAATATAACTGTTCATTGTTAGTTCAGATCCATTAAATAATATTAACAATTATAACTTGTGGTTTTAATGTATTAGTAAATGTAAAAATAAACGTGAACCAATAAATGCTTTACATTTCATGTTCAGCTCATGGTAACTAATGTTACCTTATTGCAAAGTGTTACCAAATAAAAAATATCAGAAATGCATAAGATGTTCATCCTCCTAAAAAAGTAGTCTTACCGCAAGAGAACAAATTAAATTTACAGCTCAAGTAATACATTTTTTGTACAGAAGAACCAGTACAGGCTCAAACCAAAATACTACATTTACTTATAAACCCTCCAAAATTTTATGTCTTAATGTAAGTAAATGTATTGCAAATGTTTTTTTTTTTTCACATTAACACTGATAAAATTTTTTTTTTTAGTAACCTGTAGTCAACAAAATATCTTATTAATTAATGAAGCATAGCTTGTACTGAGTGCTTATAACAAAGCATATGTTTATGGACAGACTCTGGATCACATACCGTGTCTTCTTCATGTTTGTTCACTGTTTCATTGTGACAATACACTGTTGTGTTGCAACCATCCATTTCCATGCTTGAGAAGGAATTCTCTGCTCTGACCACAACATTTAATTTGCCTAAATAAGATGGAGAAAAAATCTGACTGAAGAATCGGAAAGCTGATTAAATATACACTACTTAACCAAAAGTGTGAGGATCAGTTTTCATTGTAATGCATGTTTATAATATTTAATAATGTTCAAAATCATATTAATGCCAATGGTTATGAAATCAAGCACTGACTTGCTTTTGGCCCTCTAATGCATGTGTAAATAAGTAAAAGGCAGTACCTTGTATTGTGTTTGAGATTACGAAAACTTGTGGATTTCCATGAAGCATCTCATGCATCTCAGAAAAAGTGTGATTGGCTCCAGACACCAGAAAATGGAGTTGCACTGGAGCTCCCCGAGCCAGAGACACATTGACATAGAGGGCATGGACCGGACACTGCTCATGTTTCACAAATTCAATGTCCACTATGAGTCCTTCCACTGGCTCCACCAAGCACATGCTGCAGGACAGTGGAGCGATCTACAGCTGTCACCCCAAAAAAAAAAAATTGAGAGCCACAACAGTAAGCTGTTGGCAGCCTGGTCCTAGCTGCTGCTGTACTTCTGGAGATATGGTGATATTATGGGGAACGATCCCTCTGATAGCGGGAAACGGAGGCCAGCTCTGTATTTTCATGCTGAATTTTGTATGTGACATTTGTTCCTGGAGGAGTTAAACATTCATTTAGATTCTGTCCATTTTTAAAACTTATAATATGTCCTTATATATTACTACAAATGTTTCTGCCATCTGGTGGGTGAAAAATTTAAGTAGGCCTACAGTAAATGTAACTTTTGAATTTGAATGATAACTTCTGGAGAGAAAAAACACAGGCCATGAAATAGCGATAAAAACTTTCTAGTGGGCTTGTGTCTCGAGCACTTGTGCTCATGCATGCTATCAATGGAGTATACTTAAGGTTTTAAAATGCATCAAATTTCGTTCAAATTTATACCCTAAGTGTTTTGCATTAAAAAATGAAGATACTAACTTTGTGCTTTACAATAAAATGCCATATCTAGGGTATAATGTGTTATGGTTAACTGTAAAAATGCTAATTACATTCCCTTTTGTCAAAATAATAACAATAATAATAAAAACATCTATTTTTAACCTGCGTCTAATTCCAATTGGATTCTCAGAGGGTTATTATAAAGTGCTTTGCAGTTGGAATAGTCTGTTGATTTATCATGCTGTGGCCACTTTAAAGGTCCCAAACTGTCCCGAGCGGTTCCTGGCTCCTCCTGTGATGCTTTTGGAATCGGTGACATGCCATTCACTAGTACTGCACTCTACCATGGCAGTGTATACTCCAGCATGGCTGTACTTATGCCCACATTATCCCACCACATTCTCCATCCTAAAAAAAGTTTTTTTCACAGTCAATCATTAAAGTTCCATTGTGGAAAAAAACACGAGCTTAATTGTATTGAATATGCACTTGTAGTTTACTTGCAGATAACATAATATTAATGAAATAAAAGGCCACTTAAGTGTACCTAATGAAAGTACACTTTCATGACTGTCTCTTAACATATTTAGTAGTACACTTTTTAAATGTTTATCATTATATTTTAATAATCTTTTGTCATCCTTAAATGTTCACTTGTTTTGATGTGTTGACTAACATATAAAAGCACATACTGATTATAATTTTAACGGTATTGTGTTACTCAGTATTACAGTTAAAGTGAATATATTTAAATGTACTAAATTACAAATCTGTAATTACACATATATTTATATGCATAAACTATACATTTCAGTAGAAAGTGTATTTTACTTTATGTAAATGCTTGTTAGTAAATTCAAAAGTACACTTTGATATCTGAGACAATAGAAGTAATTATGAACTTATATATAAAGATATACTTAAGCTCTATTTAAAAGGGCTATATGTAGAATTCAGAAACTCTTGTTATTAGCGACACCGGTGGCGGTTAAGTGAATTGTAGCCAGCAACTTATTACTTGTGCTCGCACTTGTGCAGAAGAGCAGGGTCGCCAAGACGCCAACTCTTATGCATTTGGGATGAGACACACACTTTTCAGGCTCTGTCTAATGTTCTCACACTGCCCAGGTAAACCTCACGCCAAATAAAAATGCCCAAGTGCTGCGCAGACCAAATCTCACTGTATTTTGATGTAATACACCATTCGGTCTCCACAGTGCTGCATCAAGTAGAACACAGGTATTGAAGACCTGCTGCCACCTCTTGATTGGACCAGTCTATACCAATCACATTTTCCCTACATCGTGCAAGGTCACTGTAGTACAGAGGCTCTTAACTCTGGCCCTTGAGGTCCACTTTCCTGCAGAGTTTAGCTCCTACTTTGATCAAACTTGCCTGCAGCTAAATTCATACTAATCCTGAAGACCTTGATTAGCTTGATCAATTGTGTTTGATTAGGGTTGAAACTGAACTCTGCAGGAAAGTGGACCTTTAGGGGCCAGAGCTGAGAACCCCTGCTGTAGTATTGTGCAGCATTGTTATCTCAATACACAAGGACATTATCACATGAACTTTATCTCCAGAGTTGCTCTGAGAGACACTTCACAATCTTTTCACCGTTTATTTTGAGAAAAACTACCGTCAAGCAGGCATGGGCCAATTACTGATTTCAAGGTATACCTTGATTCGAAAATGTCATGATTTCAAAACCACTACTAAAATTTCCAGTTATTCCCGTTGCACCTATATACAAAAAAATCTAAACCTGACTTCCTATATTTGGAATCTTATAATGGGCCATGGTTGAATCTTCCATCAGGACAATAATCCAAAACAAACATCAAAATCAACACAAAAATGTGTCACTGAGCACAAAATGAAGCTTCTGCCATGGCCATCCCAGTTCCCTGACCTGAGCCCTATAGAAAATGAGTGTGGTGAACTGAAGAGAAGATGCAACAACATCGAGCTGGGGAATCTGAAGGATCTGGAGAGATTCTGTATGATGGAATGGTTTCTGATCTCTTGTCAGGTGTTCTCCAAACTCAACAGGCTTTATAAGAGAAATCTGTGAGCTGCTATCTTGGGAAAAAGGACATTGTGATAATTGGGTGGCAATAATAACGTGAACTAGAGATAAACGTTTATTTCATAACGTGAGTGTCCCCCCACTTCCCATTGTTTTACTTCAATGATAGGTTAGAATTAAGTGATTTTTTAATGAAATATCAAAAGGATAAATGGTGCAGATTTATTTTCACCGCCACCTTTTCTTATATTTATCAAGAGTGCCAATATTAGTAGAGGGCATTGTATGATATGATTTTTTTTTTTGGCAGAGCCTGCATTTACAGGAAAAAATATATGACTGTTAATGTCATTTAGAGGAGTGTATTTGTGTGTTCCAACAGGTGACATGTAAACATCTTGCTTTTGAGTATTGAAATAATACACTTACAAGTACACTACTAGTACACTGATATTTGTATACTTACTACATAAAGTATGCTTAAAAATATCCTTGAACTTTTCTTAAGTATACTTAATAAAATAAACTTATACTTCCTTTTCGTAAGGGATATGCAGTTTATATTGTAACATTTAAATACTATACACTTTTTGGCACACATTATTTATTTATTTTCATATTTTCTTAAATTAGCCACTAAAATAATCTGACTTGATGGTAAATTATCTTAGAAATAATCTAATCAGCATGGGAGGAATGTTTCTAAAAAACTGCATCTAGTACCACATTAATCATATGATAAGTTCTAATATTAAAATGAAATTAAAAATAAATTGTTGAATTCAGCTAGGGGTATTTGATTGATTCAGTTGTTGAAATCTCAGTACAGCTGAGCAACCAAAATTGGCAACCCTGACAAGAGATTAAACGTGAATCAGTGACCGGTATACTCATGGTGAAATCATTTTCTTTCTTTGCTTAGAAGTAAAAAGAAGTTGGAATACCTTTGCAGCAATATACTGTTAATGAACATCATGCTGCTGAGAGCGACCTTTAATTGAATATGTAAATATATGCTGTGCATGCTTTCCTCTCAATAACCAAATAAACAACAAAAATGACAGCGGTGAGAAAACATCAGTTAAGAAAGCATCTGATCATAATGATGTGGATATGTTTGCACCAGCTCACGTCGAAAGGTAATTAAAATTACAATGTTATGATTATAAAATGTATTTGAGACTATAGACCAGTGCTAATCCTAGACGTCTGGGGGTCCTACACAAAACTGTGTCAGCGGGGGCGGGGGGTGGGGTGACTTGAACTGGGGTATGAGTGGTGATGAACGAATTAATAAAACGCATTGTCTGGTTTCAATCAGTCTTGAATCGTGCTCGCGGAAAGTGCTTAAGAAACAGTGTCTCTTCCGCAGCTCTGTATGCTTTCAATCGTTTTTCTAGACTCGAGCAAGACTGTACGACATTCACGTTACATGATTTGACTGATTTAACGTAGAAAGGGCGACAGCACACCACATTAAAAGACATGATCATTCATTTTTTCATAACCACTGGCTAAATTCAAAAACAAAACTAAAATTAAATCATCTTTGAGAGCAAGGGGGCCCCATGGTGTTTCGGGGGCCCCTACGCAGCTTGCGTATTTTGCGTATAGGGAGGATAGGCTCTGCTATAGACTATATACATCTGGCTGTGTGAGAATAATCTCTTTTCTTTGTGTGACACATACATTACGGTACAGAATAGCTCTTTCAGCATTATCCTTTCGATTTTCCCGGCAAAAACACCAGAGTCCTTGACATTAAAATCAGTCTACAGGCTTTCATTTAAGAAAGTACAAACTAAGAAGTCAGGGAAGGTCTCGTTTTTTAAGTTTCATTACACACTGTTCACGCATTGGCAATAAAAAGCAATTGCTACATGAAAATTCTTACATATAGCCCCTTTAAGTGATTCCAAAAAGCATACTTAAGTTAAACTAATTTTATGTAATATAATTTAAACTGTAATAAGTACTCCTAAAAGTATGCTAAAGTGCATTTCTTTTTCATATACAGAATATTGAACATATACAGAATATCTTTAATAGCTATTATGTGTTATCATAACATGCAGGGCAACACTCACTCTTCAGGACTGTAATTATCAATGATGTGTCCATCCCCAGCATTCAGTGTGCACGTGAGGTTGCCTTGAAATGGATGCAGCAACCATTTCACTGTGATGGGAATGTTGTCAAAGACAGCAGCCAGCTTACTCATTAGCAGATGAAGAGCTGACAACAAGAAGTATAAAGATTTAATATTATCCTAAAGCCAAGTTGTCAGTATTAAATGTTCTTTTGACCTACAAGTCGAAATGTATGGAGAATTGTGCAACAGATAAGCTGACAGACACACATGAATTCATGCAATCAGACACGTACTGGGGTAATAAACATAATGTCTAAAGGCCACAGTGTGTAATACATAAGAGACAACAATGCACCGTATTATCAACATCAGATATGGGTTTTGAAGTAAGGAAAATGTAATGTTTCATCATGTGTCATACTGGGTTGGGACAAAAGAGTTCTGACCATTTTTGCAATGATATTCCACTGACAAATAGCTTCCTAGCACAGGGCACGGCTCTCCAAAAGATGAAATATCTGCACCAGCCTGACACACCTGCAGTCCGTGGCAGTGCTCTTGACAGAAAACAAAAAACAGAATAGTTTTTCATTCACTGTGCAAATAATCTGTAACATTCATCACTATATGCTGCTGAATGCACAATTATACATGCTCAAATAAATCATCCCTCTGTAAATATTGAACTGAAGCATACATTTGGTTATAATTTCCTTTTTACGGTTAAGAAGCATGTAATCTGATAGTTGTTGAGTGTTTTTGTTAATGGTGAGAAGCTTTTTGCGCTGTATTACCCTGTACGGAAGAAAGAGCGCTCTGAAAAGTCCATAATGTTCCCCATTAATAATACGCAGTATATGGGTTTGGGACTGGTTGCATAAAACACTTTTTCAAATATATAATAAATCTTTAGTGACAAGCCTGAAATCATAAAATGTTCTTTATTGTTTATGGCACTTTTCACAAATAGGGTACAAAAAGGGGCATGCAACTCTAAAAAATTAAAATGAACAAATAAATTTTTTTTTTTAACAAATGGTTAGTAAGATATTTTTAACACTTTGCTGTTGATTGTAAAACTCAGGAATTCAAACAAACTGTTATATGCTGCTGAAATTGAATTGCAACCCTATTATCGAAATTTGGAAATGTCTAAATTTGGGTGATTTTAAGGAATGAAACTAAGTAAATGTAAAAACCAAACAGAAAAAATATAATTAAATAAGTAACTTAATACGTAAGAATGCATAACAATTTAGCAAGTAACAGGATTTCTGTCAATTAGTTTGGGGGCAAATGTTTGTTTGAAGTTACCTTTAAAAATTCCCAGAAAGGAAAACAAACAAAACTAGATTTGTTTATTGTTTATTTGTCTTAAAATAGCTTGGATAATAAGGTTGGATAGTTGATCTTATTGAATGCAGTCAGCAACAATATGTGTAATATATATATATATATATATATATATATATATATATATATATATATATATATATATATATATATATATTTCTGTCATGACAACTCTCAGAGGTATTGGCATAGTAATGTACATGACAATGTAAATGTATTTGGTCTAGGCGGAATAGATCTGCTACGCTGCTGCTGCTCTGAGAGTTGTCGTGACCGAAATATATATATATATATATATATATATATATACATATATATATATATATATATCTGTCATGACAACTAATTGGCATAGTAATGTACATTACAATGTTAATGTATTTAGTCTTGGTGAAATAAATCTGCTACGCTGCGGCAGAGCAAGTACCGAGACTATTATGCCAATATATCCACAACATGCTGCTGTGAGCATGTAAGAAATATTGCTGCTCCAAATATAACATACATAAAATAAACCCCATATAGCATACATGAATCACCTCGTAACAGATCTATACATGTGGAGTTGGGGAAGGTGAAGCGTTTCTGAAGCAAGCTGCAACTGGTACAGCAAGCTCTAGTCACATATTTGAATGTTGAGCAGCGAGCTCATTGGCTACTGATACAGGAGAGAACCAGTCAGCTTTGCCATGTGATAATGATGTCATTAGGTCAGATTGAGTTAGACCTATCGGACTGCGCCATCTAGAGTTTCATGCCAGAACTCTGTTTATATATATATATATATAGTTCCCTTTCAGTCGGTCACTCTCGACGTCACGTCGGTGACCGACTAATTGGGATATCGCTTCGATAGACCAATCTACTTCGAGTGTAAACTAAACGAGCCAATGCACATTGGCATGCAATTGTTGCATCCAGCTGCTGCTGATTACAGCATGAGTATAATAAGGCAGCAGGTGCAATGCATACCAGCTTTTCAACTGTGTCTGCTGTGAAACTATGAGTTCAGCACGCTCTTGGAAGCTTCACGTGTTGGCGAGACGGCACTTCAGCGGTGGTCGTTCCCGAGTCAAGTGGGTTGTGCACTTCAGGCTGCACTACCCCCTGTCATGTTGCAAGCAGCCAATTCCCCTGTGCGCCTCAGCACTAAAAAAGCATTTCCTAAAGAGCCAATTTCTCTAAAAGAGCTTCACGGGTGTGTCTTTGTAAAGACGACGGATCGTCCTTATAAGGATGCCGTTTCACCTGTGCGTTTCTGGGTGCGATTGTCACCTGGCAATGGGTGATGGTCACGATCACTGTCTCATGTGTCTGGGCATCAAGAATGCTGAGGTGGGCTTCGTGGATGAGTCATGTTCCCACTGCGGGAAGATGACCATCTCGGAGCTGTGAACCAGGCTCTGCTGCCTTCAGTGGGGCGCAGTCCTGTTGCCACTGCCGCGATCTGGGGCTCGTTCTGGCAGCCGACAGGCGAGAACCACTTCCAGCAGTAGCGCGGGTGGTTTGAGGATTACAGTGGTGGCAAACCCTGCAGGGAACGAACCACTTCCAGCAGTATCGCTGATGTTTTGAGTGTTATAGTGTTGGGAAACCCTGCAGGATGTGCTGGGCCCTCTTCAAAGAGTGTACCAGCGGTATCCAGTGGGCCTCCCCCCGACCAGATGTTGATCTCAGCTTCGGAGGGAGAGCTGTCTGATGAAGATTCGGCTGCACTGCCATCCCTCGGGACTATATGGCTTACGGGGGAAGCTGCTTCCGCCTTACACGCTATGGCGTTACTGCCCCGCCACCAGGCCAAGGCACTGAAGGACCTGCACGAGGGGTGGTCACGATCCAGAAGTTCTGAAAGATCTCAGAGATCTCCACTGACCTCGCTCTCGGAGCCAAGAAGGTCACCGCGCGTTCTCTGGGTCATGCGATGTCCGAGCTTGTGGTCCAGGAGCGCCATCTCTGGCTGAGTCTGGTTGGAAATGAGGGATGCCAACAAAGATCAGTTCCTTAATTCCCCTGTGTCCCAGACCGGCGTCTTCGGCGACGCGGTCGAGAACCTGGCCCAGCAGTTCTCGGCTGAATGGGAGCAGACTGAGGCGGTCCACCTTCTGCCCGGCGGGCAGCTGCTGCCTCCACCCATCTGTCGGCTGCAGCGCCCCAGCCTGCCTCCTGCGTCCACCCCCACTCCCGCGCCGCATCCGCAGCAGCCTCCAGCAAGTGGCGCCATAGAGCTGGGCATAGGCAGGCCGCCCCACCCGTCCTGGCCCCCATCAAACCTGGCCGTTAGCGGAAGAGCACAAGACCCCGGGTCGGGCAACCCAGAGAGAGGTAGCTGCTTTCTGGGGGATGGTGAAAGCACCTCTCCCTCCCCTGGACGTGTACTTTCATGTATCGATCTTTCCATGCCACAGACCTTTTCTGCGGATTGTGTTCGAAGGACGGGCATATCAGTACAAGGTCCTGCCCTTCTGGCTGTCACGAAAGTCACGGAGGTGGCTCTTGTTCCCCTCAGAGAGCAGGGTGTTCGCATTCTCAACTATCTAGACGATTGGCCGATACTAGCACAATCTCGGGATCAGTTGTGCGAGCATAGGGACCTGGTGCTCCGGCACCTCAGCCTGTTGGGCTTTTGGGTCAACTGGGGAAAGAGCAAACTCTCACCGATGCAGAGGATCTCTTTTCTCGGTATGGAGTTGGATTCGGTCGAACAGACAGCACGCGCCACAGAGGAACGTGCGCTGTCGGTGCTAGCCTGCTTGAATAAGTTCAGGACAGCAGTCCAGCTGAAACTTTTTCAGAGGCTCCTGGGGCATATGGTGGCTGCAGCAGCACTTACACTGCTCGGCCTGTTGCATATGAGACCGCTCCAGCACTGGCTTTATGTCCGAGTCCCAAGGTGGGCGTGGAAGTGCGGCACTCACCGGATCCAAGTTACACCGGCCTGTCACCAAACCCTCATTCCCGTGGTCAGATCTTGTGTTGTTTCTCCGGGCAGAGGTGCCCCTAGAGCAGATCTCCGGGTATGCTGTGGTTTACACGGATGCCTCCACCACCGGCTGGGGGGCCACGTACAATGGGCATGCAGTCTCAGGGGTTTGGACGGGCCCGCAGCTGCGGTGGCACATCAAATGCCTAGAGTTGTTAGCAGTGCGCCTTGCCTTGAACCGTCTCAAAGGTTGCGTATGAGGCAAGCACGTGCTGGTCCGAACGGACAACACAGCGACTGTTGCGTACATCAACTGACAAGGTGGTCTGCGCTCCCATTGCATGTCACAACTCGCCCGCCACCTCCTCCTTTGGAGTCGGAAGGTGCTGAGGTCACTTCTTGCTGTTCACATTCAGGGCCTGTTCAACCGTACAGCCGACAAGCTGTCTTGAGCAATGCTCCCGGGAGAATGGCGACTCCATCCCCTGATGGTCCAGCTCATTTGGAGACGGTTTGGAGACCTGTTTGCTTCACCAGAGACCTCTCACTGCCAGTTGTTCTCAGCATGGACTCACTGGCACACAGCTGTGAGCCAGTGAGCCTTCTCGCACAGACATTATGCGAAGTCCGGGAGGACGAGGAGCAAGTCTTGCTAGTGGTGCCATATTGGCCCACTCGGACCTGGTTCCCCAAACTATCTCCTCCGTGGCCAATTCCTCTGAGGAAGGATCTACTACCTCAGAGACGGGGCACCGTTTGGCACCCGTCTAGGTGACCTACCCCCAGGAGGGGTAGTGAACACCATCAATTCAGGAAGAGCACCGTCTACGAGACACACTTATGCCTTGAAGTGGAACCTGTTCATCGAGTGGTGTTCTTCTTGCCGAGAGGACCCCCGAAGATGCCAGATTGTGGTCGTGCTTTCCTTTCTGCAGCAAGGGGTGGAGCGAAGGCTGTCTCCCTCCACCCTCAAAGTCCAGGTTGCTGCTATTGCTGTGTACCATGACCCCGTGAATGGCAAGTCTTTAGGTAAGCATGACCTCGTCATCAGGTTCCTTAGAGGGGCCAGGAGGTTAAATCATTCCCGGCCCCCCTCTTTACCCTCTTGGGACCTGACTCTAATGCTAAAATCACTACAACAGGGCCCATTCGAGCCTTTGCATTCAGTTGAGCTAAAGTTTCTTTCATTGAAAACTCTGCTCCTGCTTGCACTGGCCTCCATCAAGAGGGTAGGGGACCTGCACGCATTTTCAGTCGACGATCGTTCGTGCCTAGAGTTTGGGGCCGGCTGACTCCCAGGTAATCACTGAGGCCCCGGCCTGGCTGTTTGTGTCCTCCAGGGGCAGCGCTTGCAGGTTCACCACTTGGTCTTTGAAGGGTGTAGTGGGAACCTGCAAGCGCTGCCCCTGGAGGAGGCAGACCCATCCCTGGCTTTGCTCTGTCCCGTCCGAGCATTGAGATGCTACGTAGACCAGACACAAAGCTTCAGGACCTCAGACCAGCTCTTTGTCTGTTACGAGAGGTCGGCAGAAGGGGAATGCCGTCTCTAAGCAGAGGATGGCCCACTGGATTGTGGATGATGCCATATACCCTGGCTTTTTAGGCACAGGGTGTGCCCTGCCCATTCAGGTTGCGAGCTCACTCAACCAGGAAGTGTTGCATCCTCCTGGGCGATGGCTCGTGGTGCCCGTCGCTGACAGCTATTTGTAGAGCTCTGCGGGCTGGCAAACCCCTAAACATGTTCTCTAGGTTCTATAGCCTTCATGTAGAGCCGGTATCTCCTCCAGTGTTATCTCATCAAACGGGTAGTGGCACCGAGAGGCCCCGGTTACTGTTGAGATCCTCTATCACCCTAGGCAGCTGAACGCGGCGGAACGTCCAGCGCCAGGCCTTCATGATGAATCCGTAAGAGCCGTGGAAGACTGGGTTTTCATATGAGACCTAAGCGGTACTCGTATGCATATAGTCCACAGTATAGCCTTAGAGCCCGTGTTTTCCCCCGGCAGACTTCTGCCTTCCCAAGAGGGTTTGAATAACCTCAAATTCTCCATATACACCTAAACGGATGCTATATGTGTATTTGCTTCCGAAAACTCCTTCGGGAAGGATGGGGCTTCCACAGCGTCCCTGTTCCAAGCGGAACGGGTACGTTTTGCCAGTGTTATCCAATCTCACCCAGTGAGGTAGTGCTTTGACAATGATGAGTGGAACTACTTGTTCCGAGCCCCGGCCTACACCTAATAAGGCGCAGGCGGCTTGCACAGGGCACTGGAAGGGGCAGCACCCATGGCGCTTTGGTAGGGATCCCAATTAGTCGGCCACCGACGTGACATCGTGAGTGACCGACTGAAAGGGAACGTCTCGGTTACGTAAAATTTTCAGATAAATGTTCTTGTTATATATTTTAAATATATGGTAAATAAAATTTTCAGATAAATGTTCCTGAGCCGTGGTATGCAGTGCACCTGCTTGCCTTATTATACTCACGCTGTGATCAGCGGCAGCTGGATGCAATAATTGCCATGCCAATGTGCATTGGCTCGTTTAGTTTACACTCGAAGTAGATTGGTCTATCGAAGCGATATCCCCAATTAGTCGGTCACCGACGTGACGTCTCTGTTCCCCTCCTTCAGGGAACAAGGGTTACCACATGTAACCGAGATATTTTTTTTAAAGATGACTTTCTTATGTTATTGTCATGCTGTAGAAAGGGTGTTTTTCCAAATGGTCTTTTTATTTGTATCACTCTTTTAAGGAATGTTATATTTTTTGTTATATTTATAATGGTGAATTTAACAAATAGCTTTTAGTACAATTAATTTAATAATAAAATATGACATGTTTTAAAGATTTAAATTCTTAGAAGGGGGGGTTTTTTTTTTTTTTTTTTTTTTTTTTTTTTTTTTTTTTTTTTTTTTTTTTTTTTTTTTTTGTTGTTTTTTTTTTTTTTTTTTTTTTTTTTTTTTTTTTTTTTTTTTTTTTTTTTTTTTTTTTTTTGTTTTTTTTTGTGGGGGTGGGGGGGATGTCTTCAATATCATAATCGTAAGATTTTTTTTTTTTTTTGTTTTTTTTTTTTTTTTTTATGTTGGGGTTTTGTTGGTCAAGGTCATTACCACTAAATTTGGACAAGCCAAGACCCCATTTTAAGCGGGGATACATATATTTAATGTGTTTAAAATGAGCTCCTTTTCACTGTATCTTTTATTTTGTTAGATATCTTACATATCATATAATAAACATATTTCTCTCAACAAAATGACATTCGTGCATCCAAAGCTTTTTTAAGATGTCATGGGACACCAAAGCGTAACCTACTCATGGAAAGTGTCCTATAAATAGTGGAAAAGTGTGAAACTTTCACTGGATGTACCTGATACAGTAGATCTACTATATCCACCCAGCTGCACTCCTCCTGCGGTGGAGATGCATGTGAGCGAGCGTGGCTGCTCCTGCAGTAATGCAACCGTCTTCCTGCCGTAGAGGCTGTCATCAATCTCTATCACTTGACCAGAGCCACACTGAAGCGTAGCATTATGATCAGCGCAGGCTAAAGAGCGCCCGGACTCTAAAAAAAAACAATAAAATACCAACTATAACCAACCAAACCAAAAAGGTATTTTTATATGAAGAAAGAGACCAACCAAACTCGCAGATGAAGTAGAGCTCCTGGCTACCAGTTACTGGCAGTTTCCCACTGAAATCCAGAATCTCTCCTTATGTAAGCCACAGGATGCATTCAGCAAGGGCTCCTGGAGCCAGTTGGAGTAACTAACATCTGAACCATCCAACCAGGACAAAAGACCTGAGAACAAAAAGTAACAAAATAAAAACAACAAAGTAAAAAAAATTATTTTTTGTTCAGATCTTGAAGAAGAATAATCAGGCTACTATTTTAACGTATAAAATAATACATTTTGTTTTTCATATTTCAATATCAGTAAACAGTTGTAAAATGGCTTTCCTCACTTTATGAAACAAAATTCAAAAGCTTCTCACTATTATATTGTTGCTAAAGGTCAGTTATTGTATTAGTGTATGTGATAAAAGGTATCCTTGAATTTTGCAAATTTAAATCCTGTAAACCATGAAGCGTTCTTCTCTTTTATATAATCTAAGTAAGGGGCTGGATTTACAACAGTGCAAAGACAAATCTAACAAAAGGGGACATGGCAATAAAGGATGCTTTTTATGTGCCTGGAAAGGTCTTTGTAAAGCCGGAGATTGGTGTCAAACCATAGACCCATTAACAACCTGCTGCTCTGTAGAGATAACACAAGTTAGCTAGTAATAATGGAGGTAATGAAAAATAGTTTGTTTGAACATGAAACACAGCTGACAAGAGAGATAAGACTTTTTAACAGTCAGTGTCTTGTCAGCTTATTCTGATAAGGTTTCACTGACAAGCAGGGATATATATATATATATATATATATATATATATATTTATAATGTACTTAATCACCATTGTTCATTGTGTCACTTGCGGCATAATCAGACTATTTTTTTATACAATTCATACAAAGTATTTAATGGTGCAGCTTCTAATTAAAACATATTTCTAAATAAAACTTAACTTAATGTTTAATTTAATCCCCAGAGCCAGAAACATTATGTTGGTAGAACAGTAAATAGCTTTTATATTGTCTTTAGAGGCATAATTAGGAAAGTTATAAAACATACCTTCAGTAGCAGCAGAGTCCAGAGTGAGGTTGGTGGAGGCAGGAGCGAGTCCTATCCACCAGTCCTGCTTCGGCTGCAGGTGTTTTTGGAGAAACTGTTGGGTTTCATCATTCTGGATGAAGGATAGATGCCCACCGCCACGCGCTCACACCAAGCTTGAGCACTGAGGAAACTGCGCTGCAGAGCCACAAACTCATAGCAGGAGCTCTCAAATGCCTGCTGGTGCTCTGGACAGGAAAGAAACTCCTCATCATCACTCCAGATTGAGATGACATGAAAACTCACTATTAGAAACAGAATGTAGAGAGTTTGATTGTCCATCCTCATCCTTAACCTGTATATGAACAGAAGCAGCCTGAGTCCTCTGCATTTAAAGGCCACTGACGTCCGCCCCTCAAAATGAGAGTCCGATGTCATCAATAAACTTTAATCACCAACAATAGCTTGATTGCTTGATGGCTGGCCTTTGTGATGTGCTCTTAGATGCATTAACATAAAGCATCCCACTGCATTGTGCCCCTCTGTGTAAATAACACTGCACAGAACCACTGATGTCTGCATCCACAGCCTGGGCAGAGGGAGATAAGACAAGCATTGAATCCATAAACAAAGCTGGCATCTGATCATCAACTACTATTTCTTTTTCTAACACAGATACAAATGAAATCAGACTTCACCTTGTCGTTTCTGCTGTCTATTCAATAAAAATCTGAAATAGAATTCAATACATCTTCTGGGGAAAAATGGTGTGTGGCTGTGCATAAGGCATTATGACAAAACATTATGGTTGCTAAGGTGTTCTGTGTGCGTTTATCATGTTGCTGTTGCATACCATTTCAAGTCAAAAGAGCTCAAGATTCTGTGACATTCTGGTCACTATAGATGGCTCAGGTTCATCCTGCAATGTATTAGATATTTTCATCTGTTTTGTTTGCCAGGCAAAACAATCCAACTGACTGCTTAGAAAGTGAATGTTAAAATACTCCATTTAAAAGTATAAAATGTTTTTAAAATGATAGCTAAAAAGTTTTTTAAATGATAAATACCTGATATAAATGTTAACCTGATTTTAGTTCTGTGTAAAGTTATATCTAATTTTATAACTTTGTCACCATGACAACACAATACTATTAAACCTAAAAAATCTTTATTTTAACAGCTTCACAGCTCAAACAATTACAGAAGAATTAATTGTTAGTTGATTTTTAGAAGAAGAAAAAATTATAAGCTTCACATTTCTACTTTTAAATCCTCCAGAAATTGGCTCCATTCACTTCTATTGTAAGTGCCTCACCTTAAAAGCCCCTTTTTTTTTTAACGACAAGCCCTTTTTTTGTAATCAGCAGGAATTAGATGCTCTGGTTTCTTTTCAGTATGCTCCTGATGGGCAAAGGTACTCCCTGTGGGGACTTGGTGAGCACACTTGCTCCTTTTGACAAACATGCAGGCATAGGCATTACCCTTTGGAGTCCAGCCAGGCATCAGTGCTCCCTGTGTGCTCTTAGCAGGCACAGGTACTTGTGTGGACACGGTGGGAGAAGTACTCTGTGTGGGGTATTTTTAGGTAAAGCCAGGCATACTCTTTGGGGTTCTAAGGGGCATGGGTGCTCCCTGAGTGGTTTTAAACTGGCACAGCTGCTTCATGTGGAGACCTGGCAAGCACAGATGCATACTTTGTAAAAGAGGTCTGAGGCTTCTGTTGCCTCTGATGCTGCCTCAGAATCTTAGGCACTGTCAGTTTCTCTCTCTGTGGGGGTGCTCCCAGTGAGGAATATTCCAGCACAATTAATCTCTTTAAGGACTTGGAGGGCATGACTACTGACTTTGGGATCCTGATGGGCAAGCTGCCTCAAATGCTCATGGATCCTCTTTTTTCCTCTGTGAGGGGGTTCTGGTTGGCACAGGTGCTCCTTCTATTGTCTTGGTGTGCACACATGATACTTTTAAAGAATATGCAGACACCAAGCATTCCCTGTAGGTTCCTGGTGGGCATGAGTGTTCCTTGTGTTACGTGGGCTTGAGGATTTTGCTGCTGTAGTTGAATAGGTTTCCACAGATTTGCTTCCTGTGTGGCCTGAAATTTCCACTGTCTCCACCACTGCCTTCCACCATTGTTGAGTGGTCTGCAGTGTTGCAGGCTCTCCCACTGCTTTAGGGGACTTGAAGAACACAGGAACTGCATGTCCTGGCATGCACAGGAGCTGAGTCTGGGACCAGGTGTGCACAGGAGCTGACTCTGGTGACTCAGCAGGTGCAGGAGCTGCCTCTGGGCACCCGTCGGGCCCAGGTTCTGCTTCTAGGGATTTGGTAAGTACAGGAGCTTTGGGGACCTGGCAGGAATATGCACAGCTTCTGGGGACTTGATAGGTACTGGCACTGCCTATGGGGTCCTGGTGTGTGGAGGAGCTGACTCTGGAAACCGGTGTGCACAGGTGTTGCCTCTGGTGACTCAGCAGGTACAGGCGCTGCCTCTGGGGCATTAATAATTACAGGAGCTGCCTCTGGGGACCCGGCAGGCAAAGGTTGTTCCTCTGGGGATTTGGTAAGTACAGGAGCTTTGGGGATCTGGCAGGCACAGCTTCTAGGGATTTGGTATGTACAGGGGATGCCTCTGGGGACCCGGCAGGCACAGGTGCTGCCTCTGGGGACTCAGTATGTAGTATTGGAAGAAGTTCCTTGCATAGACAAGTAGACATCAAAGTGACAGTGGGGTTCTGCATTCTTCTATGAAGGAATTCATCTTTGAAATTGTCATAGTCTGTGTATGCTATGTTGTTTTACTTCATTGACAAGAGTTCAGGGGTAAATTAAGACTCTTTGGTGCTCATGGGCACTGACAAGTTAACAAAATCTGGACAAATAGCAAATTAACTAAAACATGGCGTGGTACAAGCTAATCATTACCAACTGCCCAATTAAAAGAATTCTGGGTAGGTTTCTTTCTCAAATTTTGATTTTGCAATGCAAACTTGTTATTGACATTCTGAAAATCCAAATGTTTACCACTTCAGACTCTGTGGCCTTACTAAGAAAGTATGGATATTCTTTTGTCATCATTATTGTTATCAGGTCATCGTAATTAATTAGAGTTATTGATGTCCTCAGCTCATCGTATTTAATTTACTAAATAATTTTCAAATGTTTACACCCTTCAAAGAAAAGTAAAAGGGCAGACAAAAAGATTGCCCTGATTCCTGTTCTACATACTTTTGTGAGGTTCTTAAATGAAAAAAAAAAAAATAAAAACTCACTAGTCCACACTAGGCCCCCTTTATTATGTGCCAATAGCTGCAAAGTATGTGAAAGTGTGATGCTGATGCTCGCTCCATAGTGCATTTGCACATACATTACTGAAGAATTTTAATTTAATTGAAAGGGATGCAATACCGGACCGCACACTCTCAGTGTGAATGCTGAAATCTGTAAAGCTATGTAGCAACATTTATTTATTCTCGGATATAGTGTACAATGGCTTTGCAGCTATCAACATTCATTAATATTAATTATTAACTTTTCGCTGTGTGTAATAAACTATGAAGATTGTTTAAGTTGCACGCAATGGGTAGTCCAGATTCTCTTAATGTAATGGATGTTATACTTTTGGGGAATTATGCTTTTGTCTAGAGATTACAATTTGTAGAATTTTAAAATGTGTACAATTTGTGTGTGTGTGACTAACATCAGGCATCCAGTTGAATGTATTTGAATGTAGTCCATCTCTCCAACAACATGGAGAATGTTTCAGCAACATAAAGGAAAATGTGTTTGCAGGTTTTTTAGGATACAGTTTGTTATTTGTGTGTGCATGGTGAAGTAGCTTAATGTGTAAGAAATGAGACGGCACCTATGGCAGATCTCCACTGGCTGATCTGAGATTATGGTTATACTAATTTACCAAAACAAGTCAGTTCTCATTGATTAAAATCAGTTAAAAACAATTATCATACATCAAACTCCATTGCAGGTTAAGTCAATTAAGACAATATTTAGAAAAAGACAATCATTATAAGATATATTCTGTAAAAATAAAGTCTCCAGAAAGAAACTTGACCATAAAAATTATTATGAAAAATCATAATCATAACCAACAACCGAAAAAACTCAAATAACATTGCTGGCTTACAACTACACTCTTATCAGAATTGTTTTTCTCTTAGTCTGAGGTAAAAGTGCATTGATGTTTGTGTGCTGGCAAGCTTCATTTATTTGTTTATCATGCTTGATTCTGCAGTTTAGCTTCATTCATGTCCCATGGGGTTAATACAGTGCTTTAATGTTAGATAGGCAACAGTCAAGCCATTTACACTATAGGTGAGAAATGTTTATTTATTTTTTATTTACTTATTTGTTTTTTTTTGTTTTTTTTTTGAAGAAGTCTCCTGTGATATATATATCCATTCAGAAAAATAAAGATACAAGTATATTAAGGAAAAATCTTAAACATGGCACAAAGTTCTAGATGTTTTTATAGCTTTCTTGTTAACAGACATTGAAATTGTAAATACAATTTCAGTTCTTGTTTGAAGATGTTAAAGTGGGGTTTAAATTTAGTGTATTTACATTTATGGACGAATATATAACATTTGAAGAGTTCAACTGAGGATACAAGTCATTGGGTGACGTTGACATCTCTCAGCAGAACATTTCATGGAGTAAGTGTGGCTTTTTCAACACAATCTTTTAAAAAAGGACCTTTTTAAAAGAAGACTTTTTATTTTTATTTTTACTTTTGCTATATATATATATATATATATATATATATATATATATATATATATATATATATATATATATATAGCAAAAGTAGAAATTAAAAGGTCTTTTAATTTTTTTTAAAAAAATTAATAAATATACAAAAATAAGGAGATTCCAATTTTTTATAATTTTTTTGGAATAAGTACAAACTAAGTTTGTGTGTGTGTGTGTGTGTGTGTGTGTGTGTGTGTGTGTGTGTGTGAACTGTACTGTGTGTGTGTGTGTGTGTGTGTTTGTGTGTTTGTTTTAAATCTACGTCTGTTAACAAGAAAGCTATAAAAACATCTAAAACTTGTACCATGTTTGAGATTTTTTCTTAATATAGCCTACTTGTATATCTTTTTTCATTTATTTTACATTTTTACTCCTTTCTGTCCATTTCTTAAGAATTTTTTATATTATATTGCTTTTTTCTGTCATCTATTAATCCACAAGTATAGCTTATTATTTAAATGTATTTTGGATGTTTTGTACGTACTCTTTCTTTTCTGTTTTGTTTTTGTACGTACAGACCGTACTGTAATCTTTGTTGTTTATTATTGCAATAAAAAAAAAAATATTTTTTGTTGTTTTTTATTGCAGTTAAAGAGTTAGAGAGGTGTCTCAGATACCGCATGCAGCACGCACTATAAGCGTGTGGCTACACAGCCATGTCAGCTTCAGCTCTCAGCTTCAGCTCAGCATGCTCTCGTTTTTCTGGAGAAACGGAGTTGAGACGCCGGAGCCGCTTAAAGCAGACGTGACAGGTAAAGTTTCAGCTCAGTGAACATTTTTATGCAAAGCGAGGAACACTGTTGTATCCTCAGGACTCCTCAACCAGATGTCCCGTTCTTCGTACATTGATTACACAGTTAGCTGGATTATATTGTTGGAGATTTAACATGATCCAGGATCGTTTGGTTCTTCGGATCTCATCGCGGAGTTGCTGTCATAGCAACAGGTCCATTAGCTCGAACCTGCTCTGGAGACACTTATTTCATGTGAACAGGATTAGACTATATCATTTTAAGTGAAGATGATACTGACAGTCTGTCCCAACCACTGCTTCTATTTTACAATAGTACCAGGAAATTATTAAACCAGGAAAAATAATTTTAAAATATAATTTTACTATTTTTTTGATTATTATTTTTAATTAACTAAAATGTTCTTAATCTATAATAGCCTAATATACTATTTATCTTTTACTCATTGAGATTTATTCGTGAAGGAATAATTATCTCATAATTTTATCACAGTCAGTTATATCTTAAGATGGTCAAGCCATATAGGTGTATATGACTTTCTTCTTTCAGACGAATACAATCAGAGTTATATTAAAAAAATTCCTGGCTCTTCCAATCTTTATAATGGCAATGAGTGGGTGTTACTTTTCAATAGTCCAAAAGAAGTCCAATAAAGCACATCTATCCATCATTAAAAGTACTCCACACGGCTCCAGGGGGTTAATAAAGGCCTCCGAAGTGAATCGGTGCCTTTGTGTAAGAAAAAAAAAATCTGTATTTAAAATTTTATAAACAGTAATCCCTAGCTTCAGCTAACTGTTGTACACGTTTTTTTTTTTTTTACATATTTTAGACTATTGAAAAATAACACCCATTCACTGCCATTATAAGGCTTGGAAGCGCCAGGACATTTTTTAATATAACTCTGATTGGATTCATCTGAAAGAAGAAAGTCATATACACCTAGGATGGCTTGAGGGTAAATTATGGAGTAATTTTCATTTTTGGGTGAACTATCCCTTTAATTATTTGATGTCATGTCTCACCTCCAGTCAGTCACCGCATTGCTAATCATGGTTTCAAGTATCGATAAATTCTGCCCTTTCCAATTAACATGTCAACATGGAGTAATCTAAGACAACTTAATCCAGATATTTTAATCTAATCCACTAACTTGTTTGAAGAAACCAAATGAGCCAGAGATCAGTTATCATTGTGTTGTTTTCATTTTGATAATCCATTGCATATTAAAATGTTACTAAAACTGACTATTACTCAACACTCAGTTTTGGTCCCCCACCTGTCAGACCGGAATTGTATACATTTGTTAAAGCCATAAGTACAGGTTATTTCATCTTATTTAAAATGTAAATTAAATAAATAAAAAATAAAATCACATTTTAAAATTGCTTTAAAAACCTCCTCTGACAACTGCCAACAATATTAAGAGGATAGATATAAAATTAAAGAATATTGAATTACAATGTAATAATAATAATAATAATAATAATAATAATAATAATAATATAAATAATAATAATATTTAAAGGCAACTGCCAACAATATCATCTAAGAAGTTGAATATAAAATGAGAGACTTCTACTTATTATGAAACATGATATTTTTTATTTGCTGTTAAAAAAAAAAAAAGATTCAATCAAACACTGCTGCATAAGCGAAGTTTGCTTGCAGAAAAGTTTAGGAAATTGGTCAATTGGCCAAAAGAGCAGAGGATATAGCATTCTTACAGGACTATTTGGTTCAAAGTTATTAGGTAAAAATGTACATAAAAATTTTGAATTGACAGTGACCCCCAGTGGCTTGAGAGACTTACCACATTGAGACCCACCCAGTATGCCAGATTTCACAATTTGGACAAACAACAGAACTCACTGCAATGTAAACTGATCAGACCATAATTCATCCTTCTAAATTTTGTAATTTTGCATCATCTTGGCTCATTGAATTTATATATTTTCATCGATTTGCTGAAAGCCTCAATGACCTTAATGTCAGAATTCACACATTAAATAGTCTGTTTTTTTGTTTCTTAGGCTCAATACCACCATGGCTTCAGGGGACACTTTTGCGAAATGGTCCTGGTCTGTTCTCAGTTGGCAACACTTCATACAAGCACTGGTTTGATGGAATGGCACTCATCCACAGTTTCACATTTAAATATGGTAAGTTGGGTGAGAAAGAACCTTTTAAATGACATTTACTGAAAATACTGAAAACACTGTTGCAAAATCTGCAAAGTGCATGTGCTATTTTACTATATCTAGGGGCGTATTGACATGCACCATGAGTATTGGATGCACCATAAACAAATAAAACTCTAATTATTTTTCCAGGCGATGTATTTTACAAAAGTAAATTTTTGAAGAGTGAAACGTACAAAAAGAACATAGCTGCCAATAGGATCGTTGTGTCTGAATTCGGAACCATGGTTTATCCAGATCCCTGCAAGAACATATTCTCAAAGTAAATTATCATTCTTCTTTCTGGACCTTTTTAATTTTTGTATTAAGATCCCAATCAAAATGATGTGGTTAATTGCTTCATATTTTCTTTGTAGAGCTTTCAGTTACTTGATGAACGCCATTCCTGATTTCACAGATAATAATCTCATTAACATCATAAGATATGGTAAAGATTATTATGCATCATCAGAAGTGAACTACATTAACCAAATTGACCCTCTGACACTCGACACATTAGGAAGAGTGAGTCCAGATCCATTCATTCATTCATTCATTCATTCATTCATTCAATTCTTTTTGTCAGTCGCATCTCAAGATGTTTTTGTTTTTTGCCACTGCAGATAAATTCTTTTATTATCATTTCAGACTAACTACAGAAACCACATTGCCATCAACTTGGCTACAGCACACCCTCACTACGATGAAGAAGGGAACACGTACAACATGGGCACAGCCATCATGAACTTTGGCAAACCGAAATATGTTATTTTTCAAGGTGCCTGCCAATGCCACGGGTAACAAAAGAAATGTATACTATTAAGTAGACCATGTTAAACTCTAAAGTTTGTTTTTAATCCTCTTGTGGTCTTCTGTCTTTTTAGACTGAAATATTTTACTTTTTGAATTTTTTTTAAATGGTACGAATCTTGACTATTGCGGCCTTTGCTTTATAATATACATAAAAAAAACAGACATGATTGGAAGAGGCATTAAAAAAATAGTCAGATTTGTGATCTTCAACGGGCAAAAATGACCAGCATAGGAAATAAACAGGAAATACAAAAATACAGAGCATTTTTTTTTTGGGAAACAATCAGCCAGAATGAAGTAGTCTTTGTCTAATGTCTAAAAATGTCATGCTTATCTGCAGTCAGTTTTGACTACCAAATGAGGAATAACCAAGGTTAAATTGTAAATGGGCTATATTTCAGAAAGAACACATACACAATGTATGTGATTCTTATCGCAGATAAAAGAGAAGAAGAAGCCAGCCCTCGGAAACGTGGAACAAATTTGTTCCATTCCTTTCCGCTCCACCTTGTATCCTAGCTACTTCCATAGCTTTGGCATGACGGAGAACTACATTGTCTTTGTGGAGCAGGCCTTCAAGCTGGATATCCTCAAACTGGCCACAGCTTACTTCAGAGATGTCAACTGGGGCAGTTTGCCTGAAATTTGACAAAGATGATATTGTGAGCAAAACTTCTTCTGTTTTTGTCTAAAATAGTAGTTCATCTGTTCATCTAAATGCTAATAACTGTCCGAAATAATCTTACAACTGTTGGTTTTGATCACCACATAGACACTGATCCATCTGGTCAGTAGGAAGACTGGGAAAACTGTGAACGCGAAGTACTACGCAGACGCATTTGTGGTCTTCCATCACATTAATGCTTATGAGGAAGATAGCCATGTTGTCTTTGACCTGATCACATACCAGGACAGCAATCTGTACGATATGTTCTATATACACAACATGAAGCAAGATGTTGACAAATTTATAGAGACCAACAAGGACTTCTCTCGACCTACATGTCAACGGTTTGTCCTTCCACTGAACGTAGACAAGGTAAAACAGGAAATATAAAGAATGCAAAGGCATTATTCTGACAATAATTCAAATTCATGTCATTATGGAATTTAATAGTTTATATCTTCCCTATAATACAATTCTTAAGCTGTTTTCAGAACAGCTTTGTGCAGATAAATTGTGGCAGGGGAACTCTTTAGCATATTTCTTTAGATAACTATAAATTGTATCAAAAACCATTGAATAGATTCAAATGGAAATGTGATTTTTTTTAATAGAAAAACAAACATTTTCTCTCATGCTATCAGGAAACTCCACCAAACACCAATCTGGTCAGGCTGCAGGACACAACAGCCAAAGCAATGCTGAAGCAGGACGGCTCCATCTACTGCACCCCTGACACTATTTTTGAGGGTGATTCCTATATTCAGAACTTTCACATTGTTTTATATTTTTTTTTTTTTGACCATATTTGCTTGTATGATTGCAGGTTTAGAATTACCAGGGATCAACTACAAATTCAACAGTAAGAAGTACAGGTATTTCTATGGCACCAGGGTGGAGTGGTCACCATATCCAAGCAAGGTAAATATTTCTAGCATTCTGGACATTTGCAATTATTCAAACAAATTATTTTGCTATTGCTGGCACCTAAAAATGCAATAATTTACCAATAATACCATTTATATATATATATATATATATATATTATATATATATATATATATATATATATATATATATATATATATATAGATTGCAAAAGTGGACATAGCTACCAGGACACATCAAGTGTGGATCGAGGAGGAATGTTACCCATCTGAGCCAGTGTTTGTAGCATCTCCAGATGCTGCTGAAGAAGATGATGGTGAGCATATTAATAATGTTTCCGCATAATAAATTAATTAAAAGCATATAACTAGTTCAGTCATGATGGTGTACGCTGATAGGTCCTTTAAATGCAATCTGTAGCACTTACATCATTTATTACATGGCACAAGCTGATTGGCCTCTGCTGATTTTACAGTCAATGAGATTGCTTGCTCAACATTTAAACAGTCTGGTTCGGTGTTTGCTGTAAGCTGGTCCTGCAACATGTTATCAGAGTTCCTTTAAGAACCTCCAACTCCCCCAGATCCACCTGTCTAAAGCTGCTACAGGATTTTATTTATCTTAAATGCTCATAGCAGCATGTCTGTGTATCAACTGGAAGTAGCAAGCCCATACTTGCTTTGCAGCAGCAGCGTGTTGTTGCAGATCTAAACCAAATGCATCTTATCCATTAACATGCTAAAAAGTATTGAGAGAGTTGTCATAATTGAACTCAGTTTAAATCAATAGCAAGTTTAGTCACCCGTGCTCTTTGCTATTTGTGTGGCTGCCTATGTAGAGTGAACCAAATGAGGTTCCATGACCATTAGACAGCATAACTATTAGTGCAAAGCTTTTGTAATTATGCTGTGTCTTGACAAAACGTAAGTGATTTTTCTCAATTTTCAGGTGTTATCCTGTCTTCTGTGGTTTCATTCAATCCCCAAAAGCCTCCTTTCCTGGTGGTCCTAGACGCTAAGTCCTTTAAAGAGATCGCTCGTGCTACCATTGATACTGCTGTTCATATGGACCTGCATGGGCTTTTCATCCATGATAACTCTACCTAAAATGGACATCAAAAATAATCCAACAACCCATTTTTAGTGTGTAGGGTTTAAAAAAGTATTCTTATATATAATTTTTTTTTTTTTTTTTGTAAAGATATACAGTGTATATAAGAGATATAAAAAGAGAAGTCAGATTTTTCCTTCATAATTCTATGCAAACATTATTGATCATTCTTTCATTATCGCTAATTGCATTTTATTTTTATAGACATTCTGTAAAAAAAAAGGCTATTGTTACATAGTAACATGATTATATAAAATGATCTCTCCTTAATTGTTTGTGACAATTGAGAATTTGTTTTAAGTAGAAAAAAAAAGCTTAAATCTGTAAAAATAGAATTTTATTGTTCCTAATCTAGCATTGTCTGCTATGAATAAACCTGGCATTGTACGCTATGAAAATTGTTGGCTCTCTGTCCAGTTTATTTGTATTTTGCATTTGTAAGTCACTTTGGAAAAAAGCATCTGCTAAGTGAATTATTTTTATAATTTTATAGACCTCCTGTAAAATAAACTATTTTGATACATATATCGTAAATGACTAGTAAGAAATAATAAGTACTTATTTAAAAAAAAAAAAGTTTTTAAAACTGTTTTCACATTCATGTTTCATATACAGTCTTTTTATGCACAACTACTGCTGAATATGTGCCCAGTATTCAGATATTAACCAAATTTCTCTCATTTGTTGAATTACAGATCACTACCATTGATCATATATATAGATAGATCAGTGATCGCTACAACTAAATACTATTATTTTTTTCATAATTTCAAAAATGTTTTATGTGAAAATAAAAAGAAAAATATCATATTTGACATTATGAAGTAAATGATATATTGAGCTTCTGCCTGAAATATATTTATTCTGAGTATGAAAATTCACCATTGACCACCAGCTACACTGTAAAAATGATTTTTTTCCAAAGTTGTAAATGAAACTAAGATTATTGTGATATATTTTCATATATATCACAATAATAGTTATAGTTATTTCATATATATAACTGTTACAATACTATTATGATACTATTTTAGTCTTTTTACTTAAAAATTTCACATTCAATTCAGTGTTACTTGCCATTTCTTTGTAATTATTTCTGTATAAATTTGATAATAGTCACAGTTCAAAATAATGGTAATTGTCTAATAGTGGTCTATACAGAACCCATAATTCATAATATTTCCTATCCATATATATAATTAATAATATATACTGTATATAATTTTATTTATTTTTCTGAAGACAACACTGCCACCTAGTGACAAATCTTTGAGTGTCATCATTCTGGTTATAGTTGACTTGCATCCTTAAGCCTGAGGACAACTATGAAAGACATCATTACTCTGTGTGGTCGTCCATACAACGTTGTAGGTGCTGTTTTTTCTGAGAGAGTGACTAGTTCTGATGCTGCTTCAACTTTGGACTAATGTTGAGGGGTAAAGTTCAAAAAGGGCAATGTACAGTTTTGATAACTATAATTAAATTAGTTGATTTCTTATCACAAATCTGATAAGACTCAGCCAATGGTGGATTTCAGTCTTATATGTGCAGGTGGGTGCCAGGGCATCAATACAATCTATGATTCTTTTTTTAACACAATTTGTCTCTGGTACCCTGAAATAGTACACCTTTGTACCATATTTACCCCTAAATGATGCATTATAGTACTTTAAAGGCTTTCGAGTGTTTGTGGTTGCTAATGTTTTATCAAGTCTCCCTACATATACCTCAGGTGAGTCTATAGGATTGATTTCTTTTGCCAAAAGAAAAAGTGAAAGCACATTTTTCCTTAGCAAGCCAAATAATTGCAGGCAATATTCATATCACAAGTTATGCACCAAACTTTAATACTTACAGTAGGGTTGGCTGTTTGGTTAAAGAATATATATATAATATATAATTTTTTTTTTTTTTTCCCACAGCCATATTACCTTGTAGCCCAAGACTGGTTGCCCACTGAAGCTAAGCAGGGTTGATCCTGGTCAGTATCCGGATGGGAGATGGAAAAGGTTGCTGATGGAAAAGGTGTTAGTGAGGCCAGCAGGGGGTTGGAAACAACTGATTCTCAAAGGCTTCAAAAGGCACCCATCACTACATATAATCAAAGACTTTAGCTATACTTTACCCAGACACTTATATTACTATCAATGGGAAGAAGTGCAAAGCACAACATGGCAAACATAATCATGCAATCTAAATAAAAGAACCTATCGCCAATTGGTAAAGTTATTGTGTCACTGCAAATATGGCAGCAGAATAAACTTTACTTAGAAGGGACTTTGGTATAATGCTTAAAAGTGATGCATGACATTTAGTGGCCACCAGTGGCTGTAAACAGTATTGCAAAAATATTTTTTAATTGCAAGTTTGGACACGAACAGTGCTACGGACACTTTTTGTTCCACTCTGACCTCTTGCTTGGACAACTTTTGCCCACTGTCGTCTAGACCAGCACGCACCACCCCATCTGCCCCTTGGCTGTCCGATGTACTCCGTGAACATCGCTCTAAACTCAGGGCTGCAGAGAGGAAATGGCTTAAATCAAGAAACTCTACCGACCTCAGTGTGTATCAGTCTCTCCTCTCTTCCTTCTCTGCAAACGTCTTCACTGCTAAAGCATCATATTACCACGACAAGATTAACAACTGTTGTGATGCTCGGACACTCTTCAAAACCTTCTCTTCTCTTCTTAATCCGCCTCCACCTCCTCCTCAATCGACTCTTACAGCTGATGACTTTGCAGTTTTCTTCACGAATAAGACAAGAAACATCAGTGACCAATTCTCCACACTGCAGACTGAGGATAACTTCACAACGACTAATGCTCACTCGTTCTCCTCCTTCTCTCCACTCTCAGAGACGGACGTTTCCAAACTTATCCTGTCCAGTCATCCTACTAACTTGCCCACTGGATCCGATACCCACTCACCTCCTTCAAGCGATTTCTTTTTCAGTCATACCTTCACTTACTCACATTATCAACTCCTCTCTTCACTCTGGAACATTTCCCTCAGCATTTAAGCAGGCTCGGGTAAGCCCACTGCTGAAGAAACCATCTCTAAATCCAGCACTTCTAGAAAACTACAGACCGTTATCCCTTCTTGCATTCATTGCAAAGACACTCGAACGAGCTGTGTTCAACCAGCACTCTATGTTTCTTGTACAGAACAACCTCCTGGACAGCAACCAATCTGGCTTCAAAAGTGGCCACTCAACTGAGACTGCCCTGCTCTCGGTTACTGAAGCCCTGCGACTGGCAAGAGCAGCTTCAAAATCCTCAGTTCTCATTTTGCTGGACTTGTCTGCTGCTTTTGACACTGTTAATCACCAGATTCTCCTGTCCACCCTCAGAAAGATGGGCATCTCTGGAACCGCTCTCCAGTGGCTTAACTCCTACCTTTCTGATAGATCCTTCATGGTGTCTTGGAGGGGTGAAGTTTCTAAGTCACAACAACTTGCTACTGGGGTTCCTCAAGGCTCAGTACTTGGACCGCTTCTCTTCTCCATCTACATGACGTCATTAGGATCTGTCATTCAGAAGCATGGCTTTTCCTATCACTGCTATGCTGATGACACTCAAACTCTACTTCTCATTCCAACCAGATGACCCGACGGTAGTTGCTCGCATCTCAGCCTGTCTGAGTGACATTTCTAGCTGGATGAATGACCATCACCTTCAGCTCAACCTTACTAAGACTGAACTGCTGGTGGTTCCAGCTAACCCATCATTTCATCACAACTTCTCTATACAGCTGGGTTCGTCAACCATAACTCCTTCCAGGACAGCCAGAAACCTAGGAGTTGTGATGGATCATCAGTTAAGCTTCACAGACCATATTGCTACAACGACCAGCTCCTGCAGATTTGCCTTATACAACATTAGGAAGATTAGACCCTTCCTGTCAGAGCAAGCCACCCAACTTCTTGTCCAAGCTCTTGTTCTCTCCAGACTGGACTATTGTAATGCTCTTCTGGCGGGCCTTCCTGCATGTACTATCAAGCCTCTACAACTGATCCAGAATGCAGCAGCGAGGGTTGTCTTCAATGAGCCAAAAACAGCTCATGTGACTCCTCTCCTCATCAGGTTACACTGGCTACCAGTAGCCGCTCGCATCAAATTCAAGGTACTGATGCTTGCCTACAAGACGACCACTGGCACGGCGCCAACATACCTAAACTCACTAGTTCAGTCTTATGCGCCCTCCAGAAGTTTGCGCTCTGCAAGTGAACGACGTCTTGTGGTGCCATCCCAAAGAGGTTCAAAATCACTCTCACGGACTTTTTCCTGGACTGTGCCCAGCTGGTGGAATGACCTCCCGATCTCAATTCGAACAGCTGGGTCTTTACTCATTTTCAAAAAACATCTAAAGACTCATCTTTTTTGCCTGCACTTAACCAACTAATACTAGTACTTACCTTTTCTTTTTCTTGTCTATCATATTCAAAAAAAAAAAAAAAAAAAAAAAACCCTGGCTACGTGTTCTGTACTAGACTAACTGAGACTTGTCATAGCACTTGTATACCGTTGTTGTTTCTCGTTGATCTGATTGTTTCGACTGTTCTCATTTGTAAGTCGCTTTGGATAAAAGCGTCTGCTAAATGATTAAATGTAAATGTAAATGTAAATGCAAGTTGTCTCTGCAAAACTCAACAGCACAGTGCTAAGGTGTTGTGAGTGGCTGCTAGGGCATAGCAATGCTGCCAGTTGTTAAGGTGTTCTTAGTAGTTTTTAGCACATTGTTATGCAGTTGTTATAGTGTTCTGGGTGGTTGCTTACTGGTCCAAAATAAGCTTCTCTCAAATCTCTATGTAGTGTGCAAGCTGAGCTAAGTTTAATACTTGGGGTTATGGATTTGAACAAAACCCTTAAGATGAAAAATAGTAAGGTGCACCAGAAATTATACTTCCTCCTGGAACCTTGAACAATGTGTATTTAGTTTTGCCCTTCTCTGCGATGCATGTTCCCATACTGTAGCTATTTCCCTCTTTATCATAATGCATATGTCACAATATTTACAGAAAGGTATTTCAGGTAGTCCACCTTGAGCGAACAAAGCAGCAACAATATTCTTTGAGAACATGTAAACAAAAATTAAGAACATTGCAATAATGACAACTCTCAGAATAGCTTTAGCATGTTAATGGACATGAAAACATTAACCTGCTATGCAAGCTGCTGCTGAATGGACTTGCTACTTCCAAATTTATACACTGCTGTGAGCATGTAAGATATGCTGCTGCTGCATGAATAGGCATAAATAATCCCATAGAACATTTTGATAGGTGGTGCTGGGGGAGGTTGAAGGTTTTAGAGGAACTAGCTTTTAACAAACACTGAACCAGCTATATATGTCGAGCAAGCAATCTCATTTGCTGCAGAATCAGGAGAGACCAATCAGTTTGTGCCATGTAGTAAATTATGTGGTTGCTAACAGATTGCATGTAGTGGATATATCGCTCTGCACCATCTAGAGCAGGGCTGGGCAATTTCAGTACTGGAGGGCTACGGTCCTGTAGAGTTTAGCTCCAACCCTAATCAAACACACCTGCCTGTAGCTTTCTAGTGATCTTGAAGACATTGATTAGCTTGTTCAGGCATGTTTGATTAGTATTGGAGCTAAACTTTAAAGCCTGAGACACAATGCACGATTTTTGGCTGTCCCAGATGAAAGACTGGCATCGTGAAACAGTCGTGGCGATTTCTGTGATCGTGGCTCCTAATCGGTGGTCCTATGTCATACAGTGAGAGAGGTTCAAAGACAGCCGTTGTCATAGTCTTACAACCAGAGATAGCCTATGATAATTTTCTGGCAGGGTCAGAAATTCAGCATGTTCATCGCACAGTGTGTTTGCAGTTTATGACCCACATTTACTGACCAACCTGTAAAAATGTGACATGAAATCAACGTGACATGGCGCTAAAATATAAAACTGCTTACCTCAAGCTATTATTTCTTCCACTTTCGCCACTACCACTTTTGAAGTGTGATTCATTATGCTCTTTTTGTTTACCAGCAGCGTATGCTAATGACGTTTTATTCTTCTATAGAAACGTGCGTCGTAGCATACGAGTCAATATGCGTCATCATCGTACAGTCTACATGCATGTCGTACCCAAGTTTATTAGATCCATGTCGCACAGTGTGACCAGCAATGATCTTATAGGATTGCTAAAATCGTGCAGTATGAAGAAGGCTTAAAGGACAGTGGCCCTCCAGGTCTTGAATCTCTAAAGTCATTGGTCAATCCATATTTGATTATGTTATTAGCACAGTTGGCAGTGAAGTCTGGTATGGTGTGGTGAAGGAAAGTGATCACTCTGAAAAGCTAGTTAAAAAGAGCACAGTTTACTCACAATGAACAATGCTTATGTTTTTCAATTTCAACAGAGTAATGTTAATTGGAGAATAACTTCATGAATTTCAATATCTAGTTCTTCTTCTTCTTCTTCTGAAACAAAATTTGGACATTATTTCCTCAGAGTTTTCAAGCTACAACCACGAAACTCAAGTCAGTGGTTCAGACTTTTCTGACTCAGGTTGCTATATCTTATCTAACGGAACAGACCTACAATTTTTGTTAAACAGACGATCAAATCTATGAAAAGTCCCATGGATAATGACACAATAAGACTTATAGAGTGTTTAAACTATCTGTCACTATCAAAGCTTAATGAGTTGACGAAAGTTATCATGTTCATGAAGCAGATGTAATGTTCGAAGCACATGTCATAACAAATGTCAGGAGACCCGGCAAGATTTTAAAATGAGTGGTTCATTCATACTGTACATTTGAGCAACTTTCATGCAGTGGAAATGCAAACCAGAAGACAGAACGAGTGCAGTGCTAAGGGGCGGGGCTACATAAGGTCTATAGGTTTATCAGTTGAAACATAATAATTTATTGCAGGGGTTCTCAAAGTCTACATTTAAAGGTCCAGATCTGAATTTTCATCAGGGTCAAAGGTCTGGACCGGAAAAATTGGTTATTACAAAACTGGCTTTAAATAAACATACATAACATGCATAACAAATAATCATTAATTAAAAAAAAAAGTTCCCTTTGCATTCAAAATACATTAATAACAAGTGCAAAAGTGGAAAAACAATTAATTTAAGTGTCAGCAATAGAGGTTGATCGACAAGGGTTTTTCTCTGGCCAGTGCTGATATTTAGAAATCAGGGCAGCTGATGGCAATATATGATGCTGATTTTTTTGCCCGATATATTTGGCTGATTTTCTTTTTCCCACTTTATCTCATAAAAGAGAGTTTAAGTAAATGAATATTGCAGGGGACAAGATAGTATTAGTAGGCTAGTAGTAGTACACTAATTCAGAGTAATAATACATGGCTCAAAACTTAAACACCTTCTCAAAACAGTTCTGAAGCATGCTTTTTGTTTATTTTTGTTGACAGACACCAGTGTTTCCCAAAGACTTGCAAAAGCAAATTAATTCTCCGGCAGCAGAAGGTGCTGCAGGAGTGGGAGATAATAGTAATTTTCTGGTAACGGCTGTAATCAAATCAGCACTGCACTCACAAACACTACTTTATCAGGCATTACAGGAAAGATGAAATGAAAATGACATTGAAGCTTTTCTGAAGACGGAACAGTTTTTTTCAGAGATACAGTCATATAACAACACCCGCACTACATTTTAATTTTGAAATGTGCAGTGCTCATTCAACAAAGTATAGCCTTTCGGAAAATCTATTTGTGGCGGTCAGTTTTGATATTGTGACGGGCCGCCACAAATAACTCAATGCATGGGAAATACTGGACACTTCTAGAAGTCAAATGGCCATAATCTAAGAGATTAAAACAAATATATATATATATATATATATATATATATATATATATATATTTATTATTATTATTATTATTATTATTATTACTCATATTAGCCGTAAAATGTTTATCAAAGTAGGAAATATAATCAGTGCTCTTGAAATACGAAATGGAGGCGGGTCCGGACTTTGAGAAGCACTGATTTTTTGTATCTTGTAAGCTGTAGCCTAATACATGGTGTAAGATCTTCTCATAGAAATTGGTCATTTCAAGGAGATTTATGTTCGGTGATCAGGTTTACAGCATGAAACTGAATGGAGAACCAGTTTTATTGCTTTGCTTTAGTTCATTGTCCACTGTATTCTCAGAGTTGTTTCTCAATGGCCTTGTCAGTTAATTATGTGCCATAAGACATTAATTCTTGTTTGAGTATAGACTACTCAAATCTTCTTGTGAACACTGCTCTCATCTAGATGTTTCCTGGGACTTTAAAGGACACAAAAAATAGTTTGCGTGTATTCCTTTTTACTTTACCACAGTTACCAAACCATAAATACAGACTTTAATCAGATAGAATGGGAAGATGTGTTTTACAGCAAATCATCAAATCAAAACTACAAACAAGTCTGAAAACAAATGAAATGGCTGAAAGAGTACGTTCTTTCTGAAATGTGTCCAAATTCCAGGAATGAAGAGAAATGAGCAGCAGCTTTGCATGCATTCTCTGAAATTATGTTTAAAACAACAAGTTCTGTTGAAGCTGTGGCTTAGAGGTTAGGGCAGTGGTACAAATGGGTACTCATGTGGTACAAATGGGTTTGATTCAAAGTCTTTTCTCCTCGGTTGGTAACAAGAGAGACTGTGTACTGTCTGTATAAGGTTGTGGTTCATGAAAGGCCAATTTTTATGATCTTACAGTGCAGCGATCATGTGTTCGTATTTCACTATCTGTATTATTATGGTGGTTATCTGTAAATGTTGAAGGTCAAGAAGGTTGGTATATCAGCATATCAGCGAATGTTATATGGTGATATTCTGTAATGCTGCAAAAAGCGTTTTGAATAAGTTTGGCTGAAAATAACAATGAGAAATAATAACAACCTCCTACCCTGTTTTATCAGCAAATAGGGCAAAATTATTCGTAGCACCTCTCATGATTATTAAAAATTAAAAATAAAATCTACAAATAAAGAAAGAAAATAAAATATTAAAAAACTAATTTTATTTCAGCTAGTTGCCAAAGAAACATTCATAATTTTTATTTAGGCAAGGCAAGGCTGTCACGCTGCTGCTAGGAAGACGATGATATAATAATATCCTTTAATGGAAATCCAGAAGATGAAGACGATAGCACACAGGCCATGCGTTCCATTGAGAAGGGCTCATCCCTATGCCCTAATCCCTTCAAAGGGTTTACCCTCTGGAGTGAGAGTTTCGAAGGGATGAGGGGTGTAGGGTTCAAAAAAAATTTTTTTGGAACGCATTTCTGCATCATCTTAATGAGATGATCAAGGAGGCGCCTTCGTCGCACATTTTGTATGCTAGTTGATCCCCAATCGTCTTTTATGTTAAAATATAATGTATATTTGTATATGTAATGTAATATGTATTTGTAATGTATATTGTGTCTATGTATTTGAGTGATAAAGGCAGCTGTACAGTATTTTTGTTGAAGTACAGTTTCGTTGTGACCATGATAATGTACCAAATCTAACTTAAATATTACAGTAGTATAAAAATATAAAACAACAACCACAACTTCACATACATTTATAGGTGAATTTGAACTCTGTGACACCAAGCTTCCCTGTGCAAAGGATCATGGGGGCCCAAAGAGTACCCTTTGAAATCCTTCATTCCGAAGGGCCCTTTGAAGTGGCCATTTTTGAGCACTTCAGGTTTGGAACGAACCTTCAATATGGCGGCCATGAAGTGCCCTTCGGAGGGCGATATATCCCACTTGGAACGCACCGAGGGTAACAGGTTCAACAAACACACATAAATAACCGGCAAGGAAGAGCAACTCAAACGAGGATAATTAACTAACATAGAACAATGAACTAATCAGACAATATGGAAAACTAGGTCAAGGGAAACATGAGGAAGGAAAAAAAAACTAAAAGTCCATGATCATGACAGTACTCCCCCTGACCTCTCTTAATAACAAAAACAATGGAGGGATGGCGGGGACTAAGGAGGAGGACAAAGGAGTGGAGTTGGGATGGTAACAGGGGACTGTGAAGGGCAGGCAGGAAGGCAGGCAGATAACCAGGGCAGCGACGATGGAGGGAAGAGCCAGGACAGGGTAAGGAGGAACCATGGTGGAGCCTATGGAGGGAGGAGCCAAGGTGGAAGGGCTGACGACTGCAGGGGGCCGACGACTCCAGGGGGCTGACAGTGGCAGAGCAGGTGGTAGAGGAGTCTGAGGTGAAGAGAGAGAGTTGACGAGCCATCATCGGATCTGGAGGGCCAAGGCGGAGCAGATGGCTCAGGCGACCGAGGTGCAGGCGGGGATCTGGACTGCTAGCGGGTTCTGGGATGGTGTGTGCAGCCCACACACACCAAATGGCGACACCCATGACAGGGAGTGTCACGGACAGGGGAACAACCTCCATGGTCGTGACAGGACAGGCAGATAGTTCCAGGCAAACAAACAGTTCAGAACAGACCTCCATGGTCATTTCAGGATATTCAGGGAGTTCATAAATGGCCTCACTGGCCGTAACAGAACAGGCAGATATTTCAGAAGATGATGGAAGACTGGGGATAACTGAATAAAAGTCTATTAAATCCTCAGAGTCCTGCCTCAGCTCACCCTCAGCTGTGGTACAGTGGGAGGGGCTTTTCTCCACACCCTCACTCGCCACTGTTTCATCCACCATTGCATACGTTGTTGCCGGCTCTCGCACCTGGTCAGATGATCGGTGAGGCTCTGGCTCCGAGGCAATCCTCAGCTCTGTCGCTCTTTCCTGTGATGGCTCGTTGCTCGCGGTGGGCTCTGCCTGACGATCCACACAGCGAGGTGATTGTTGGCTGGGTTCTGGGTCCAGAGTGGGACTGGTGGTGTACTCCCCAGGGGGTGATGGTGAAACTAGATCTGTTCCCTCAAGGACCTTCCTCGGAGAGCTTAGCCTTTGCGGTGTTGTTCAGTCCTTCGATGAAGAAAGAGCAGAGGCAGTTGTCTGGGTAGTGGGTTAAGTTGGAAATATCCACAAAGTCTCTAGTGTGGTCCTCAAGGGAGCAATCTCCCTGCTCCAGCAGGAGGAGGAGGACAGAGGGGGAAATCCATAATGACAAAACAAAATGGGGTAAAATCAAAATAAATGTTGCGTATTTACACTTTTGTAGGCCAGTTATTCTGTCACGCTGCTGCTAGGAAGACGTTGATAATAATATTGTTTAATGGAAATCCAGAAGATGAAGACAATAGCACACAGGGAAACATAGGTTTAACAAACACACATAAATAACCGGCAAGGAAGAACTGAAAGGGAGCAACTTAAATACACAGACCAAACAAGGATAATTAACTAACACAGGGGCTTGTTCTTCGTACGTCGCTAACTCAGTTCACTGGATTTGATTGTTGAAGATCTGGCATGATCTTGGATCATTTGGTTCTCCAAAACTCATCCCGGAGTTGCTGTCAAAGCAACAAGTCCGTAAGCTTAAACCTGGTTGGGAGCAGGCTTATTTCATGTATAAAGGATTAGATCGCATCTTTTTAACCAGAACTGATCCTTAGAATCGGTCCACTACCACTGCTACTTTATAACAAGAGTATCCTACTGATCCAGGAACAATAATTAAAAAATAATAATAATTAAAAAATTTAAAGATAATATAATAATGACGTGTAGTCCATAATAGCCTACTATAGACAGCCAGTTTCATTCACTGAAATATTTATTCATCATAAAATTATTACTTCATAATTGTATTCGAGTTTTACACACATGCTATACAGATAATATAGAGTCATGCATTAAATTGAGTGATGACTGCTATTATGGGAGTGGCTTGATGGAGCGCGGGATATACATGATCTTGACCCTTAATAAACTTTCATTAATGCGGTCACGTAACAAATCTGTCCAAATATAAAATTAAATGAATAGCTAATTGCTACATATAAATAAAAATGTAAAGACTATACAAATATTAAAGTGAATCTAAATAATTGGGAATCATGTAAAAAAAAAAAAAAAAAAAAAAAAAAAAAAAAAAATCATTTATCTATTATAACATATATGTAGTTTTGTTCACTTGGCTGTTTCCTTATAAAAGTCCAGAAATTGTTCAAGTTTTTTGTCAGGTGTCTTTTTAAATTATATGATGTCATTAAGTTGCCGTCAGCCAATCGCTGCATTTCTGATCGTGGTTTCGAGTATCAATACATAGACCCTTTTAAACCAGTTATCTCAGATAACTCAATCCAGCCATACCAATCTTGAACAACAGGTGCGTTTGAAGAACCGAATTAGCCAGATCCTGATTAGCCCGATGATATCATCTTGGATGTGACATTTCATCTCGGACGTAATAAGCGACGTACGAAGAACGCCCCCCCCCCGTATTATATACTGTATGTATATAAAAAGAGTATACATACAGTAATTATTCGGATGTAGCACAGTGCTCATTCAGTAAATGCACAGCTAAATGTGTTTTAAGTCTAGATTTAAATGTGGCTACACTTTTAGCACATCTGGGCCCATAATCACAAAACATCTTAAGGCTAAAAGTAGCTCATAACTTGCAGATTTAGGAGAAAATCTTGAAAATAGTGGGCATGTCAGTCCTAAATTTAGGACTCCTAAATTTCTGATCTAAAGTATTTCACAAAGCATTTTAGCGCTAAAACTAGCTCCTAAATCTGTGAAACGGATTAGTGAAGAGGACTCCTAAGTCACTAAGGGTGCTTTCACACCTGCCTCATTTAGTTCGGTTGAATCGTACCAGAGTTCGTTTTCCCCCTTGTGTGCGGTTCGTTTGGGCAGGTGTGAAAGCAGCAATCGCACTCGGGTGCGCACCAAAGGCGGACCAAACAAGCGTACCGAGACCTGCTTGAAGAGGTGGTCTCGGTACGCTTTCAAACGAACTCTGGAGTGGTACGTTTGTGGTGAGAACGTGATCCGACCTCGAACAGACCCAACTGCAAAAAGTACTGATCATTTTTTGGACTAAACCAGCTGCCGTAGTCAGCTGCGCTGTGCATTATGGGGATGAGGAAGTGTTTGTTGACAGTTTTTTTTTTTTTTTGTGTTTGTTGACAGTTTGCGCTTTAGCATGGCAGCTCGTGGATTAATGCACGCCTCCGCTTGAAGTTACGAGCGATGCCCGCTCGCCGTTAGCAGTGCATTAGAACGTTGTTTTCAAGCCGCATCCACGCTTCATTATAGAAAAGTATTGTTTGCATATTGTCGTGTATACAAACAATGTAATGGGTTATGGCCAGGGACAAAACCAGCCCGCGCAGTCGTCTCTCTATAGTTGTGTTGTCTCCGTGTTGTTTGCTGGCTTTTCCTCTTATGTGTGAATTTTCCCGCACGTAAATTCTGACCAATCGAAAAGCAGTTTAGGAAATACGTCATGGCCAATGAGTGAAAAATGCTACAATGTATAATTGTTTGCCCCTGGTTCGGACCAAATGAACCGAAATAGAGATGTGAAAGCACCCTAAGACCAAGCCACAAACTATCCTAAAATGGCTGTTGCAGGCAATCTGCCTCGGAACGTAAACATGTAAGAGGCTGACAATTAGCTGAACACATACTTGTTTAATTAGTGACACTTAGCCTGCATTTTTAAATCTTATATATATATATATATATATATATATATATATATATATATATATATATATATATATATATATATATATATATATATATATAAATATAAATATTTAAATGAATAAATCTCTGACAGAGATTATCAGCCAATCACTGTGGGCATAGTTATTAAGCATGCTGACATCATCCATAGCAACAAGGTCAACCCCGCCCTTACTCTTAGCTTAAGACTTCTCTCTATTCCTTAGTAAAAGTTTGTCTCAGCAGCTTTGTGCAATAGGTTTTAAGAGAAAAAACTTTTACTGCTATTAAGGAGAACTCTTAGTGGTTAGATAAAATGTTTTGTGAATACAGGCCCTGATCTCTTATGGAAACTGATTCTGACTGGGAGTATAGAATAGCTAAAAGCGGACGCCCCTTGTTTTGAGTGAACCCTTGGTATTTTTAACTGACTTGATCCTAGTGCTCTGAGTAGTCTGTCAGCTTTATATTCAGTGAGCATAACTGTAACGTATTGAGGTCCTTGGCCATTGAATGATTTGTAAACAAGTAATAATTTATTTACAATAAATCCTAAATGTAACTGGAAGCCAGTGTTAAGATCTGAGGACTGGTGTGATATGCTCAGATTTTTTGGTTTTATTCAGAATCCTGGCAGCAGCATTCTGTATGAGCTGCAGGTGTATAATGGTCTTTTTGGGAAGGCTGGTGAAGAGACCATTGCAATAGTTCACCCTGCTGATAATAAAGGCATGAACAAGTTTCTCCAATTCTTGACCAGAAAAAAACAAAAAACAAAACAAAAACAACAACAACATCTAATTCTGCAATGTTCTTGAGATGGTAATATGCCGACGTGACCCCTGAAACTAAGGTCTGAATCCAGAAACACAGCAAAATTCTTGACCTGATTTTTTGTTTAGAGTCAAGGTATGCATTCACCTTGAGGACTTCATCTTTGTTTCCAAATTAAATGACTTCAGTTTTCTCTTTGTTTAACTGAAGAAAGTTTTGGCACATCTAACTCAACTCACATCATCAATGCATTGGCAGATGGAGTCAGTGGGGCTGTCCCATACTCGGAATGTGTGCTCTGCATTTAACCCATTCAATGGCACACACAGTAGTGAGTAGTGAACACACACCCGGAGCAATGGGCAGCCATTTTTGCTGCAGTTAGGGATTTGGTGCCTTGTTCAATCGTCTCACCTAAGTTGTGGTATTGAGGGTGGAAGAGATTCATTCACCCCTCCCCCACCTAAAATCCCTGCTGGTCCAGAGACTCGAATCCGCAACCTTTGGGTTACAAGTACAACTCTCCAACCGGTGTCACCCCATGAGGCATTAAGGCTAGGTAAATCTTAGTGTCATCTGCATCGCTGTGATAGGCAATTTGGCTCCTTCTCATTATTTGACTCAGTGGGAGCGTATACAGGTTGAACAAGAATGGTGCAAGAATTGAGCCTTGAGGGACTCCGCATGTCATGGGTGTCCACTTAGACTTGTGGTCATCTGTACTCACATAAATACCCATCCAAATATGACATGAACCATTTGAGCACCATCCTAGAAAGCCCAACCCAGTTTTTCTAGTCTCTCTAGGATGTTATGATCGACCGTGTCAAATGCAGCACTGAGATCTACAGTAGTAGTACCAGCACTGATATTTTGCCAGAATCAGTATTTAAGCAAATATCATTTATTATCTTTATAAGCGCAGTCTCTGTGCCCTGATGTGGTCGAAAACAGGAATAAAAACTGTCCAGGTATCCATTTGAGTTTAAGAAGTTCTTCAGTTGATCGAAAACAGCCTTTTCAATGATCTTGCCTATAAAAGGAAGATTTTGCAGTGTTTCCACCGAAATTACTCTGAACAATTGTACCAGGAACTTTTTTTCCCCAGGAACTATTTTCCATCCAGACCTGTTGCTTTCTGCATTTCCACCGCGGTCTAAAGTACCGTGAAGATTAGGCAAATTCTCTGGTGACGTAGGTCTGCGCGCGTTTCTCAATACAAAGTACGCAAATTTCAGACTTGCATCCTCGGTAGTTCAGACTTTGCGAGTTCGACTCGGGATTGTGATCTCCCACGGACGGGACGATGCAAGTCCAGTAATTCTGCAAACAGCAGCGTAACGTACTTGATAACATCAGTCAGCTTGCCTTGGCTACTGCAATTTTCCTCGCTGTATATTTATAATAAAACAAAATAGGATATCAAATACCACTGCCTCCTTTCTTTTTCTCTTAAACATAATAATAGCTGCAGAAATGTACTTAGTTCAGGGAAATGTGTATAAATACAGCCTACATTACAATGAAACGAAATATATCAATTGCCTCTTTTTTTAACATACAGATAAATTGATCAAAGACCAAAAATTACCTGTTAGATTTAACCAAAACTAATGATATTTTATGTTTAACCACTTAAGAGACATCAGAGCCAGCGGCAAATGTCAGAAGGACTAGCCGAGTTGAGACTGCTCTAGGCGGATACATGAGCACTGAGCTCCCGCTGATCGCGTGGAGCTGATCTTCTCCGAAATCTGCAAAACACATTTTTAAATAGGCGCTGTCTTTAGAAATAAACCGCAGATTTGAGTTTTAAAACAACTACATTCTCGCCTGAAATACTTTTAAAACTACATTTCATGACACAATAAGAGTAATATAAAAAAAAAAATTATAATAATTATCAGAATAAATGGCGGTTGAAATCACAATGCTGCATGAACTCAACCAATCAGCATGTTTAGCGCCCAAGTCCCGCCCATGAAAGTTCCGGACCTTTGAAAAAGTACTACCTCGCAAGCAGGGACTTTCTGAGGGGCATTTTTTTACCTGGAACTTTATTTAGTTCCTGGTTCCTGCGGTGGAAATACACCGAGTATCAGCCCAAAGTCCCTAGTTCCAGGGTAAAGTTCCAGCGGTGGAAATGCGGCTTTTGATAATGGTCTATAGTTGCTCAATATGATGTTATCAAGATTGCTCTTTTTCAGGAAGGGCTTAACAAATGCAGTTTTCTGGGTGTTTGGAAAAGTCCCAGAAAGAAGTGAGGTGTTTACCACTTCTAAGAGATCTGCATCTTAACAGTTAAACACACTTTTGAAAAAAGTTGTGGGAAGTGTGTCAAAGCTGCAGATTGACGTCTTAAGGTGCTGTACTGTTTCTTTCAAAATTTTGCCATCAGTTGCTTTGAAATCAGACATAACTGCTTTCTGAAATATGGGTCAGATCGGTCTAACCTCTGCACAGTTTGAGAATGTGCTGATTGTCTTTCTGATATGATTGATCTTCTCAGAAAAGGAAGAAGCAAAATCATTGCATTTGCTGTCTGGGAGCATTGTTCACTGGCAATCTGACTGTGTGTGTGTGTGTGGGGGGGAGTTTCATCAGATTTTTTTTTTCATTATCATTTCATACTCTGTACTGCTGTTGTGTTTCTCCAAGGTGGTTTTTGTCTGCCAGTCGTCTTTCAGACTTTCACAGGAGTAATGTCATCAATAACATTCTAAACTTTTGAGTTAAAGGAGTCAAGGAGAAAATCAACAGGGTCTGCAGATATGCTTGGTGTTAAATATATAGCCTTCTTAAACAGCACTTTAGTTTAACCGGATGTACTGAACTAAAACAAAATAAACTATACAGACATTTAAAAACAACATTCTTAAAAATTTAGGTAACAGTAAAATGAAAAATATAAAAATAAAAACTAATTAAAAATATTAATAAAAGCTATAATAGTATCTCAATGACACTAAAACAAATCTGCTTCTTACTAAATACTGCTCTTTGTTACTGCTCTAAACAAACAAACAAACATGCCTTCTTTCTAAAAAATTTTTTTTAACAAAATCTACTGGACATTTTCTCCAAAGAAATTAATGGAAAATTGTGGAAAATAGGATTTGTTTTGGTCATGCTATAACATAATATATCATTTGTGACGAATTACTGGCCATATCAGGTCAGGTTTTTTTTTTTTTTTATAACCTTTTTTAGTGGTTGACAGGGTGTGTATACTAGAATCATGTTCTCAGCATGTTATGCTGTCTTCACGTGCTATCAGAAATTTCCTATTTCCCACTTATGAAGTTGTGATTACGAGCTTGTTGTATTCAAGTGCTTTAATAATGGAAAGAATAAAATGTAGCATCCCATTGGTTGATTGTCAGAAACATTCACCGTGCTACACATGCAGTTTGCTGACAATTCTGGAATTTCGGTCAAACACATGCTTATTTCACTGCTTATAAAACATACAATATGCGTTGAATGATCATTCATATCTAGCCTATAAATCCACTACTTTAGTGACAAGACAAAGAGATGTAGTTGTTGTGAGAACAGCATTTAAAGCAGCAATGGTTCTCCCCTCCACCATGTTTAAAGATTATGATCCACCCAACTTGGAAACTCTGGTATCAAAATTATTTCCGAATTTCCCAGTAGTAAATAGGCTACGCCTTGAGAGGCGTTCACGTCTAATTTCTGATTAGGAAACTTCTGATAGCACGTGAAGACAGCATGTGTTAAATGTAACCAGCTGTGTTAAATGCAATCCCCTCAAATGTGGGTGGATCCCCATTTGCTCACAATGGACTGGTATTTACTGCCAGAAGTCAGTGGTCTAGTCTCTGATACGCAGGTATACCCACTAGGAAAGTTTAAGGAGTTGCGTATACCCACTTAAAGTGTGCGGATACATAACAACATCGTTTTGTGACAGACCTTTCACATGTTCATCCATAAATTCACCGTGTCTGAGTTGACCGAGTTGTCTGAGTCTGACTTTTTGATAATCACGCTGTGTTTCTTTTGACGACTATTGCTATTGTGCAACTCTTGCACAGCATTGAGTGTGCAAGCTTGAAAGTAACTAATGTGAATCACTAAAGGAGATATGAAATGATTACTCTCTTTCAGTGTTTTCGTAAGCCTGCCTCTGAGGCTGCTGCTGCTTCGGGTGACACTGCAAACAGATGACAGGAACGTTAACATTATAGAAACGACAGAAAATGAGTCAGATAAGGCTGATATTATCCTACACAGTACAGAAAACAAGGCTGATGCTTTCGTGGCGTTACCTGGTACGTCAAAGTAGCATATACATTATCATTAACAGCAGGGGCATGTTGGTGATTTCAATAAACAAAAAAAGTTAATATTAAGTTACTTGTCTTACATTGTCTGATTATAACAGTATTGCCTGATTATGCTCTATTTTGTCAACTAAAATAGTTTCAAACAAACTCACAACTGAGCAGCTGCACATCTCCATTCAAACACAGGGTTGTTTCGTTTGTGAATGAATCTGCGTTTTTTAAATGAATCATTCAACGAGTCAATTCAATTGTCCATTTATAAAGACAGTCACGTGCTTTGTTCCTAAATGAATCAACCGTTCGAATCAGTAACTTGCCGCCACCAAATGGCAGTTTTAGTTAAATTTTTTAAGTAGGCCTATCATTTCAGTTATTTAAATCATTGACTATTTCTATAGCTACTCAAAATGTTATAATTGAACATTATTCTCAACATGAATTTATGAAGTTAATTGCACTCATGCAACCTCTGAACCTTATTAAATGTCTGTAAATACCTACAAGCCACTTTTCTGTTCTTCTGTGCCACCTCTGTAGTGCAAATTAATTTTGTTAATACTGATTTTATTTGATCGGTAACTTATTATTCTTATTCCATTGTTTGAATTAGAAATTTTGAAAAAAGCTTATAAAAATACACTTTTGAATTTGACATAAAAGATAACATACTTTGAATAAAGTTAGAAAAAAATGCCCGTGTAAATCACTTTAAAGAGTCCAATATTACTTTGTAAATAAGAAGGCTAATTTTTGTTATTGTTCAGAAGGTGCTCTTGAATTTATTTCTGTGCTCCTAATTTTTATTTATTTTTTAATAAGCAGCACAAGTGCTCCTAAAAATAAAAGTAAGCATAGTGTCCTATTTAGTAAGTGTGGTGAGTATGAGGCTGGGAGGGGGAAATTTATATATATATATATATATATATATATATATATATATATATATATATATATATATATATAATATATATATATATATATATATATATATATATATATATATATATATTCACGGTATACGCACTACAAAAAACTAGACTACACCACTGCCAGAAGTGTATATAGGCCAAATTCTTCAAACATTTAATCATAATGAATGCTACAATATAGAAATTTACTATTCGCTGAATATAGAAAACATAAATTTTATTGTAGTATTTATTAGGATTAAAAGAATTTGAACGTGTTGTGCTGGTAGTTATAGGTTAGCAGACATTTGGATATAGATTGACATCTACAGTAGGTCTATCAGCATGGATTAACTTTACAAGTTTATGTTTTTAGTTTCCAAAATAATTGTGGAAATATGTTATTTAGGAGTCATTAATTTTTTAGGCAGCAACATTTTTAATAATAGGACGGTTACTGAGATCAAGTCAGTAGAGTAAAAGTAGACTTTTTTTGTCTTCATGGCATTTATCTAAAATAAAACGGGCTCCACACACAGCACAACACCAAACACAACTACAAAAATAAACCACGTACCTGACTGTCGACCTTTCTTTTTTATGTTTATCTCAGATCACCGTTATGCTAATGGTGTAGTTAAATCAAGTAGACGACCAGATTGACCTACTCACGTGTAATCTCTATCATATAATTTGCACCTGTTTACATTTTGAGGACAATCATGAGCCCACGGCTGTAATGAGGAGAGGCTAAGAATAAGAAGCACGTTGTAAACACAGTCCTGCAATGAGAGGCGGAGTCTTCAGCTTCCTCAAGCTTTATAGACAGTTTGTGTTCGGACGCTGATTGTCACACTTCTGTGGAAAAACTTTCGAGAACGATGCAGTACGACTATAGTAAAAACAAGGACGAACACCCGGAGCCCATCAAAGTTGAAGTAAAAGGTAAGAGAAAATTCCACTACGCGCCTGTAGTGAATCACTGCGGTTCGTTTGCTGATAAGTAGGCGACTAAATGCGTAATGTTTATTCGCGCGACATGAAACAAATTTGGACTGCACCGTGTTTTATTGTATTTCTCTTGGGAGGAGGCTAAACATTATAATAGGACATTCATATTCATATTCGATAAGTTCATATTCTTATATTCATACCCACCTCTGTCCAGCCATGTCAGACAACTAACAAGTAAATAAAATTTACCAAAACAGATCCAAATGCAGTCTTCTAAAGCATATTTTATACATTGCATTTTTTTTTTTTTATTAAACTAATTTTACCTATCAGATCACTGTTTGTTTTATGTACAATGTGAAGCCTACAGAATTTAAACTAAATTTCTTTTAGTAGAGGAATTATAAGTTTAACTTTACAGTTGGAAATTATTGTAATATCCCCACCAGTAAGCTTGAACAAAGAAGAGTTTACTAGTTGACTAGAACCAACTAGTTGAGAATGCCTGATAACACCCAGTAATGAGATTAATTTATCATCCACTGAAAACAATAAGCGTAATCAACGTCATAAAATCTTTTTCTTTTTTTCTTTTTTTGATAGCCTCCATGTGAAAAATTAAGATAAGAATTTTAAAATGTTTTATGTATCTTCACTGGATTTCTTCCAGTTTGTACAGTGTTTTGAAAGTTTGTGTTTTTAAGGATTGAAATGTGCTTGAATTTTGAATATCTTACTTTAGAAGCTTGTGTGTTTTTTTTTTTTTTTTTTTTTTTTTTTTTTTTTTTGTTTTTTTTTTTTTTAGAATGCTTAGTGTGATTTAGAGAGAGAAAGAGTTGTAGATCCCTTGTGTGAGTCTTATTCTTATACAGGGGTCTTATTGCATTGATGCAATGTAAGCAGATACAAATCGTGTACATGTGAAAAATCAACTCTCCCCAGTCACCCTAAAAGTAACCTAGAGATGGTATGATCTAAACTCATTTACTTAGGACAAATATTTAAAATTGGTTGGTGTGTATGTTAAAATCCATACTAGAACACTCATCATTATCATATACTAAACCTGTCCTGTCATTCTCATGGTGTCCAGATCACCTAAGCCACATTTGTTTTACATTTATATCATAGTCTCTTTGAATTAAATGACTTATTACATAAAACCAGACAAATATTACAATTATAGTGATGACTTAAAAAAAAAAAAAAAAAAAAAAAAAGGTGTTGGTAAAACCTTTTTAATTATGCTCATATTAGAAGTGTGTTAGGCTGCTTAAATATAGACACCAGACAAAAACTGCTTTCTGCAACAATGTTTATAGTCTCAGTCACACAAAAATAGATTCAGTATTCCTCCAAATTAATAAAACCCTCAAGAAACTACTGAACATAGCTGTGATGTTTTCAAATAAAGCTGCTAAGAGAGTGACTATAGGGAGTGAGTCTTACTTTTCCTTTTATGGCAAGCAATGGAAATGCAGTAGTAGATTCTTCCTTTTGCTTGTACAAATGGGGAAAATACAATTTATATTAGCTATGATCTACTATTAGTAATTTTTATTAAGTAACTTTATAAGCATCAGCTGTCACTGCTTGAATTTCATGTTTAAAAATCTATACGAACCCTGCACTTTTCACTTGCATTTTTTCAGTAAGCAGATGCGTTTACTCATTGTCACTTAAAATAGGAGGTATATCATATTTATCATATTAGTTTAATCATGATACAGAATTAAAACTTGGTTTATAGTTTTACAACTAGAGCAGAAGTTTAAATACAGAAAAGGACAAAATGGCAAAAAAGAAAAATATATTAAATATTTATTATTATTATTATTATTATTATTTTTTTAATTTTTTTTTTTTCCTTTTTAAGGGTTGTCTTTATGGTTCTGGCTAAGTGCTTGTGGAGGAGATCTTTATTCTTTGTTTTGTCTTTGTGAAGGGTTCTGTGAGCTTAATAGAAGATGGTTTGGACTGAGCAGTGGACATGAGCAGTCAGTTATACCAAACTGCACCACTTAAAATAGTTTAAACATGTTTTATCATCTCTGCAGGCTTGATTCCTGAATGGCTGCAGGGCACACTTATACGCAATGGACCTGGCCTCTTCTCTTTGGGAGAGACGAGATACAACCATTGGTTTGATGGAATGGCACTTCTGCACAGTTTCACAATTAAAAAAGGTATTTATTTTATTGTTATTCTGGCTTTTATGTACGTTTCTACTGTCCTGAGGGTTTTGTTAATTCAGTGGTCCACATGAACATATTGATTGTTTAATTTTCAGGAGAGGTGACCTACAGAAGCAAGTATCTTCAAGGTGACACCTACAACTCCAACATGCAGGCCAACAGAATAGTGGTGTCAGAGATGGGGACCATGGCGTACCCAGACCCATGCAAAAATATATTCTCCAAGTAAGTAGCATTATTCTCTGATCCAGCTGATTCAGGAAGAAGAAAAAAAAAACAAGCATATTGTGAATAAATTGTTCTTTAACTCCCTTTTCAGAGTGATCACTTTCCTCAGCCACACCATACCAGACTTCACTGACAACTGTGCCAATAACATAATAAAATATGGAAATGATTACCATGCTACATCTGAGACCAATTACATTCGTAAAATTGACCCCATGACTTTAGAGACTCAAGACAAGGTAAAAAAAAAAAAGGTTACTTGTAAAAGTATCTAGTTCAGTCATGAAACTCAAGATGGTGCAGACAGATGTCACTTGCATGCAATCTGCTAGCAACCACATTTACTACATGGCACAAACTGATTGGTCTCTGCTGATTCTTCATTTATTGAGTTTGCTTGTTATTAAATCATTCACTATATTTCAGTGTTTGTTTGGTGTTTGTTCCTCTAAAACCTTCCACCTCCCGAGCACCACCTGTCTAGATATGCTATGGGATTTATTTATGCCTATTCAAGCAGCAGCAGCATATCTTACATGCTCACAGCAGTGTATCTATTGGCAGTAAAGTCCATATAGCAGCAGCTTGCATAGCAGGTCTAGTCTGCCAAGACCAAATGAATGTTGTCATATCCACGCTAAAGCTATTCTGAGAGTTGTCACAATTGAAATGTTCTTCATTTTTGTGTACATGTTCTCAAAGAATATTGTTGCTTTATTCGCTCAGTGGACTACCTGAAATACCTTCCTGTAAATATTGTGGCATCACATACGCATTATGATAAAGAGGGAAATAGCTACAGTATGGGAACATGCATCGCAGAGAAAGGCAAAACTAAATACACATTGTTCAAGGTTCCAGGAGGAAGTAAGTATAATTTCTGGTGCACCTTACTATTTTTCATATTAATGGTTTTGTTCAAATCCATAACCACAAGTATTAAACTTAGCTCAGCTTGCACACTACATAGATTTGAGAGAAGCTTATTTTGGACCAGTAAGCAACCACCCAGAACACTATAACATCTGCATAACAATGTGCTAAAAACTACTGAGAACACCTTAGTAACAGCATAGCAATGCTCTGGCAGCCACTCACAACACCTTAGCACTGTTTTGTTGAGTTTTGCAGAGACAACTTGCAATTAAAAATTTATTTTTGCAATACTGTTTATAGCCACTGGTGGCCACTAAATGACATGCATCACTTTTAAGCATTATATCAAAGTCCCTTTGAAGGAAAGTTCACTCTGCAGCCATATTTGCAGTGACACAACCTTACCAATTGGCGAGTTGGTTCTTTTTAGAGTGCATGATTCTGTTTGTCTTGTTGTGCATTGCACTTCTTCACATTGATAGTAATATGCGTGTCTTGTTATATAAAAGTGAAAAAGTGAAAGTGACGTGACATACAAGTATGGTGACCTATACTCAGAGTTCGTGCTCTGCATTTAACCAGTGGTGGACGAAGTACACAAATCAAGTACTTGAGTAAAAGTACAGATACGTATAATAAAATAATACTCCAGTAAAAGTACTCCTTTTTCAATTTTACTCGAGTGAAAGTACAAAAGTACTCTAGTACTGATAGATTTATTTTGCAATTTTATATAGGCTGGCTACTTAATTTTATATTAGCACAATTTTTTTTTTTTTATAATCCTGCTGCTCAAAATACCTGGAATTTTCTCAAAATAACCACTACATGGAGTCAAGATATATTTTTGTTGATATGGACTACGCTGACAAGAGTGATGTAGTAATGTTCACTGTGAAGCTTACACTGCGATGTACCTGAGAGAAAACAGATTTGTGACCCTGGACCACGAAACCATAAGGGTCAATTTTTTGAAATTGAGATTTAGGCATCATCCGATAGCTGATTAAATAAGCTTTCCATTGATGTTTTGTTTGTTAGGAAAGGATGATATCTGTCTGAGATACAACTATTGGAAAATCTGGAATCTGAGGGTGCAAAAAAATCAAAACACTGAGAAAATCACCTTTAAACTTGTATAAATGAATTCTTAGCAATGCATATTACTAATCAAAAAATAAGTTTTTATATATTTACAGTAGGAAATTTAGAAAATATCATCATGGAACATGATCTTTACTTAATATCCTAAAGATTTTTGCCATAAAAGAAAAAGTAATCATTTTGACACATACAATGTATTTTTGGTTATTGCTACAAATATACCCCAGAGACTTAAGACTGCTTTTGTGCTCCAGGGTCACATTTGATCATCAGATTTTCACCAGTAAGAAAAAGTGTTTTAAAATTTGTTGTTTTGCAGAACATCACAGTTATAAATGACATGAGAATAAGGCCTGAAGTTAGGAAGAACATTTTCTCAAACCTTGTCTGTGGTGTAAAAACACTCCTGGCCAAATACTCCCAGAGGGGATCACTTCCCACTTTGATAATTACTGTAGTTACCATGTTCTGAACATCACAGCCTTTCTTTTTCCCCCAGATATAATATATCTAGGTGGTTGAATAAAAATATTTGGACTTTATTTTTAAAAATAACCTCAACTTAGCACCAGCAAGCTAGACAGTTAGCATCAGCTACCAATATTTACTTATTTTCAGTATGGTTATGAATAAACATTCATATCTGTCTACTTGGGTGGTTAATTCAAACAATATAAACGTTTATACTGTTGATAAACAATATAAAAACAGACGTCACATAGGGATAAATGCGTGTAACATTTTAATACAACTGTTAATGTTATGGCAGCGGGAATTTGAACGTGCATTAGTTATTTTATTTAATCTGTGTTAATTTAATGTTTTTTTGTTTTTTTTTTTACCTAAAAGGCACAGGTGCTGATGTGTTTGCATTCAAGCATTTCAGTGGGCTTAAATAGATCACCCTTTACAGAAGACTTAGTTCACAAACAACTGACAATTTTGACCTAAATATGATTTTCAATTACAATAATTAATCTCAAAATTCGACATTAGTAACTTTTAGCAGCATCAGTCGCGCGCGCTCACAAGATCTCCCGGTTGTGAATTGAGTTCACTAGAGACTCGCACTTAACGGTTCATTTGAATCAGAGAGTTGTAGACTCGAGAACAGCTGCAATCGAATCATTCTAATTCGTGAATGAATCGTTTGGTGCGATTTGCGAACCGATTTAAAATGTTTATTCAATCGGATCAGTTCGTTCTTGAATCAGAACCCGCTTCTGCGTCTCAGAGCACGTGATATATTATAAGGAGTAACGATATGTTTTATGAAATGTAGTGAAGTAAAAAGTACGATCTTATGCTTTGGAATGTAGTGAAGTAAAAGTTACTTAAAATAAAACTACTCCAGTAAAGTACAGATACTTGAAAAATGTACTTAAGTACAGTAACGAAGTAAAGCTACTCCGTTACTGTCCATCACTGCATTTAACCCATCCAAGTTCACACACACCCGGAGCAGAGAATCTCTTGTTTCGAACCAGTGGTTCAGAACTCATGTCTAACTCCAGTCAAAAGTCACACAAGCCAAAGTCACATGATTTCAGGAAACAAGGATTGATTTTTGTCAAATGTCCATTTCTGTGGTTCACCACTAGGGGTCATCTCAGTGAACCCCATGAGCATGTACAATATATGATTTTTAAATGATCTCAGATAAAGCAGTCCTTTTTACATTTCACATTTGTATGTTTAAAAAAAATTGTAGTAGTTCATTTCTACAAGTAGATAAAGCCTTCAATAAAACACAAAGCCCTACAAATGAGTAAAACACTTATTTTATAAACTTAATATTTAATGGAATTTGATGTTCTGTAGATTATATAGAATAAATTACACTTTCAAATCAAGAAATCATGCAATTGGTTTGTTCAGTGGTCTTAAATGAATAGTTCACCCAAAAATGAAAACTTGCTGAAAATTTACTCAGCCTCAGGACATCCAAGATGTAGATGACTTTGTTTCTTCATCAGAACAGATTTAGATTTATCACATCACTTGCTCACCAGTGGATCCTCTGCAGTGAATGGGTGCCGTCAGAATGAGAGTTCATACAGCTGATAAAAACAAAAACCCACAAGTAATTGACACAATTCCAGTCCATCAGGGAATGTTTTGTAAAGCGTCATCAAGATGGATTTTTAATTTCAAACAGTTGCTTCTGGGAAAAAAAAAGGCTCAGTTTCTCCCATCACTGACATGCTAAGAACTACTAACCCTCACCAATTGTTTTGTTTAATCAGGTGGGTCAGATGGGTCTCCACCTTTGAAAAGTGCTGAGGTCGTGTGTACTGTGCCCTGCCGTTCCCTCCTCACGCCCAGTTATTACCACAGCTTTGGCATGACTGACAACTACTTTGTCTTTATCGAGCAGCCCTTAAAGCTGGATGTCCTCAAAATGGCTACAGCCTATCTGAGGAGGGTCAGCTGGGCCAGCTGCATGAAATTCCACCCTGAAGACAGCGTAAGAATGAACTCTTTAAGACCTTTGAGTGCACGCCTGGACATGCTTCTGTCAACTGGACAATGTAAAGGTTTACTTTGCATATTTAAACTCTTCTTTTATCACTTATGCTCATCAGACCCTGATTCACCTTATTGACCGAAAGACAAAAAAGGAAGTTGGGATCAAATTCTACACTGGTGCTATGGCTGTCTACCATCAAGTCAATGCCTTTGAAGATGATGGCCATGTTGTTTTTGATGTGATCTGCTATGATGACAACAGCTTGTATGAAATGTTTTACCTGGACAAGCTGAAGGAGCAGATGGGAGCAAATACTATGTACTGCAAGCCAAAGTGCAAAAGATTTGTGTTGCCCCTTAGCGACATGGTATGTTATGTTGTTCACCGTATTCATATTTGCTAAACTTTTCTGGTTTGATTTGTTTTAAAAATTTGAACCTTTGGCTACTGTGCAAACACTGGTATTTCCATCAGTGGAAATCTGCTTTATTATGCTCTATTCAGACCCTTTGACTATAGACCATAAACTGATTTAGATGCGTTTTCTTTTCTTACCCAGGGTGAGACGGGTGAAGATCTGGTCAAACTTAAATACACGACAGCAAGTGCTGTGAAGGAGAAAGAGGGGAAAGTTCTGTGTCAGGGCGAGGTTCTCTGTGATGGTAAGCTAATGACACTGGGGGACTCGAGTCCACTCTGGATGTGTGTCGTGTTTTTCATCATAATCATAAACCCACTAGTTTGTAATTCAAACCGTTTTACAGTTTACTGCACTCATCAGACCAGGCAATCTTTTTCCAATCTTCTGTTGTCCAATTTTGGTGAGCCCATGCAAATTGTAGCTTCAGTTTCCTGTTCTTAGCTGACAGGAGTGGCACCGAGTGTGGTCTTCTGCTATTGCTCATCTGCTTCAAGGTTTGACGTGTTGTGTGTTCAGAGATGTGGTTGTCGGAGTTACTGTTGCCTTTCTATCAGCTCAAGCCAGTCTGGCCATTATTCCCTGACCTCTGGCATCAACAAGCATTTTCGCCCACAGAACTGCCGCTGGCTGCATATTTTCTGTTTCGGACAATTCTCTGTAAAGAGATGGTTGTGCGTGAAAATCCCAGTAGATCAGCAGTTTCTGAAATGCGCAGACAAGCAGGTCTGCCACTAACCATGCAATGTTGAAAGTCACTTAAATCGCCTTTCTTCACCATTCTGATGCTCACTTTGAACTTAAGTAGATCACCTTGACTACACCACCTCTACATACAGTACCTGAATGTATTGACTGGCAGCCCTGTGATTGGCTTATTAGATATTTGTGTTAACGGATGTTGAACAGTTGTATTGTAGCTAAAAGTGGCTGGTGAGTTTTTTTTATTTTTTATTTTATTTTAATACTCCAGCTCTCTTAACCTCTAAACTGATGTATTTCATGTAGGTGTGGAACTTCCAAGAATTAATTACAATTTCAATGGAAAGAAGTACAGATTTTCATACATGTGTTGTGTGGACATATCCCCAGTGGCCACAAAGGTATTGCCCATTTTAATTTTTACAGTACATTTATGAACTTCACAAAATTCCAAATATTTTGTCAGTAAATGTATTCCATAAAAATCAAACAGATTGTCAAGTTTGATGCTGAGACAAAGCAGAAGATTGAGTGGTCTGGAGGAGACGGTTTTGCCTCGGAGCCGGTTTTCATTCCCAGGCCAGATGCAGTTGATGAAGATGATGGTTAGTTACTGTCTTCATAATAATAATTTGTGTGAGGTTTGTGCTACTGACCAAATCAATCACATTCAACTGGATTACGTTCTTAGGGAAAAATGTCAATTGAATTAAATGGCATTTAATTTTCATTTTAAGCTTTCATTTTAAGTGATTTTTAATTTCTTAACACTAAGCTGTTTGCGGTCTCTTTTTCTTTTTTTTTTTTTTTTTTTTTTTTTTTTTTTTAGGTGTAGTCCTGACATGTATCATAAATGCCAAACCTGCGCAGGGTGGCTTTCTACTGGTGCTTGATGGCAAGTCTTTCAAAGAGGTTGCCCGGGCATGTATAGATGTTGATTTCCACATGGACATGCATGGCTACTTCATACCCGACAGTAGTTAGAGCTTTAATGTATGCCAACTATACAGGCATAATGACAGAGATGAAGAATCTCTTGTAAATGTTGGTATTTTGATTAATCCGGTTACAAAGTTGTCAAAGACCTTGTATGTCACATTGAAGTCATGTTTTGTGATTGACTATACAGTGGTGTGCGGGGAAAAAAATACGGACACCCTCTGGACCATGAACACATTTCTACAGGTTTCGTTTTCTTGTTTGGAAAAAATGTATGCATGTATAAAATGTACTGTTTGAAAGGTCATTATTTGTAATATCAAACAGAAATGAGAACTGTTTTGTCTTTTTTGCTTGCGCAGAGAAATCATAAAGTGAAGATATTTCTGTCATTATGGTTGTATCCAGTGTTTGAACTGTGTGGAACTGCATTCAAAATACTGTGTGTTAAATACAAGAAGGCTACACCCTTTTGGTACAGTGCAACTGTGCTTTATTGTTGCCTTCAAGTCATCTGTTATTGAGCTAGAAATAACACCACACACACACACACACACAGAGTAATTATAGACTGGGAGACCCAGCTTCATTTTGTTAATGAATTATGTATGCAACTAGTCAAAAGTTTGAACTCACCTACTTATTACTGTTTTAAACATTTTATAATAATAGCATGGTTGTAGCTATGAAATAACACAGGTATACAAACTTGAATATGTTATGAAATCTGGAAATGGAGAAAAAAAAAACATGTCCTCACATGAAATTCCTGTTTTCATTTTGTGATGTTTTAAGATTTTGTCAGATTGTAATACGGTTTTGATATGCCTTCTCATTATTCATGGGATGACCAATAAACATAATTATTCATTCTATTAATAGTATATGACCCGCAACAAAGATAAACTAAAAACAAAACATAAAAAAAGTTCTACCCCAATTATTTAATACTTAGATAATAAGTGAGATTTTAGAGAAAATTCTCACATCATTTACTCATCCCCAAGATTTTCCAAAGCTGTTTCTGTTGAACATTAAAGAAAATCTTTTGTGGAATCTGAAACAGACAGTTTTTGGCCTATTATTTTTTATATATTTATATTATATTTCAAATAACATTTTCACCACTGAAATAGGAAATGTGCTATGAAATCTGATCACCTTCCTGAATGAGCCGGTATGAATAGATTCGAATCAATAGGACGATTCAAAACCTTTACGAGTCATTTTGACTAGTGCTGCGTCCCAAAGTGCCTACTTATACTACGCCCTTAAAGTATGTACTCTTTTGGTGAAGAAAAAGTACACTTTTGAGTGTGTAGCAGAAGAGTAGGCAAGCTGTGGGACTTACTATCACGTCAAACAACTGCGTCTTTAATGGACCGCTCTAATTTCACGCGCCCTGTCACTGTAAACTGGCCTGTCAATCATCTTGTCACAGTTAACATGCTCTACAATGAAATATAACACAGATAACATTAAATAAATATTTTTACCAGGTTAAATTTTGATTATTAATAACAAACCCCTTTATCTAAATCCGCCATGTCTGTAGTTTTTAACGCTTTTTATTCGTGTTTGTAGTTCTGAACCGAATCCTTCGCCGAAGCGCAATGGATTGTGAGCAATATTAGCCATTAAAGTGTGCACGGATCCACACTTCAAAAATCGACCTGAAATAGTAGACCATCCGGGGACTTCTGGTATACTCTTTTCAACCTACTACGCTTTGGGACGCATTTATTTTAATCTAACGTGCCATGCAGGATGGACAGTATGAACACTGGGACGTGGGATAAATAATATAGATTAATAGTTTGATCAGCAGGGGGCGCCATGAAAGTGTCCCTGAAGGTGGTGACGACATATTCACGAGACAAGCGCTGGAATTGAACAGGACATGACAAGTCTATTTTCGGCTTAATATTTTAATTATACTTACATGAACTGACGAACTGCCTCGACGCCAAAATGTCTGCGCTCAGAACCATCAGATGCAACGTAAATACTTGAATCTGGTCTTTCTCTATTTTAACGCGTGTATTTTGTTTGCTTTTGCTCAAAATGACATGGTGCATGCGTTACTGCGACAGAGTCGTTTGTGACCCACGCACAGCATAAAGCTGCACTGTCACCTCATCAGATACCAGGCGGGCATAATATCATATTGTAAAATGATCGTTACATTTGTGTGTTTAGCCTCAAGTGTTGTGTAGAAGTCTGATTGCGCGTTCTGCGTCCAGTCTGACCGACGGAGAGACGCGACTCAAGCGAGTGTTGCAGGAGAAGTTTCCTCGCGCTTCATCGCTCAAGGTTGTGGATATATCAGGTCAGTCCTGCCTTCGAACGAAGCTTCAGATCTGAATTGTGTTTAAACCGCCAGGAAATGTGCTGTAATGTCTTTGGGTTCATTTCAGGAGGCTGTGGTGCAATGTACGAAATACACATCGAGTCCGATGAATTTCGAGGAAAGAGAACAGTACAGCAGCACCAGTTAGTCAATCAGGTAAAAGTCATACCAGTTCTATTATTATGCAGTAAACAGTTCTATTAGCTCTGTTAGGGCTATATTATTTTTATTTAAATGGTCACGTGCATTGTTTTTGAAAGACATTAAACATAGTGCGAGGTCCTGAAAGCTGTGTGCATAATAAGGATTGAAAATGCTTTAATTTATTTTTAATATCACTCGAGCAAGCTTAGTATTGAAGCAAGACTGTGAGTGGTTTTTATACAACAGTTGAGTAAAAATGAAGTTAAAGGGAGAGTCCATGACATAATTCTGCACAACACAAAAGAATAGTTTTGAAAGATGTCTTGTCTTGTTGTTGTTGTTTTGTCCATACATTGAAAGTCAGTGGGGTCTGATGTTTGTTTGTGACCCCAATCATCTTTTGTGCTCGGCAGAAGAAAGTCATACAGGTTTTATTACGCGAGTGTTCCAAAATATGGCTTCGTAGTTCCCCTTTTCTGCCCTACCATCAATGAAAATAGTCAACATACGGCCCGGGACAGAGTATTTGAGAAACAGCAGTTTCCTCTCCTCTTTCCTTTTCTTTTCATCCCAGCTATCCAAACAGGATGCATTAATAATAGTCTTGTTTGTCTGTTTTTTTTAATATGTGCAGAACTGTGGCTTTTTACACAAAACGGTTTCAGTGGCTACCCGTGTAAGTTTGAGCAAAGTCTGTTTTTTCAGGCTCTTAACAATGGATTGGTTCTTAGCGGGGTTCTTCACTATGTTAACCTGCACAACACAACTATCCTATCCAGAATTATAGGTTCACTTCTGGGTAAGAGATCGCAAACCAAAACGATCTGATAGAGTAAAGCTACTCCCCCGGTATCTCTTGCTAAAAACGAAAGCACTTCACAGTGAAAGAATTTTAGAGACGAAATAGCCTTCTTTCATGCCAGCAACAGTGTTTGTTTGTTTTTTTTTCTTGGACATTTTTCATAACAATAACTCTTAACCTTCAGCAGAGAAGCGAATTGCATAAACTCTGTGAGAACCCACTGAACCAGATCTAACCTGGATTGGATTTGTTTGGTTTTGTCAACTCTAAGCCTCGGCTGTGTTTGTTCAACCAGCTTTGTGTAACAGGCCACTGGTCTCATCTTATTATTGGTCGGACTAATTCATTACTGTAGTTATTTTATTAGTTATGAGATCACAATACATGTCATTAAAATAGTATTCAGTGTAAATCATAATCTGTGTTTTGTTGTTCAACAGGCTCTTAAAGATGAGATTAAAGCCATGCACGGTCTACGCATATTCACTGATGTTCCTAGTAAGTAGGAACGGCTCGGCGTCGTTCTCACATCACGTCAGTCTGCTGTCTCACTACAATATTATATCACACGCCTCCGCCTCTCAGTCTGTCTCTCTTTTTAAAGTAAATTATGCAGAGTTATAACAGTGGCAGATAAATACTTTACAGATGTTATGAATAAAGATGTACAGTTAGATATGGTTCACAAATGCTGTAGTACGCACAAAATAAAAGACTGTCATGTTGTTTTTGCTGTAAATGAGAGTGTGAAAGAAAAATGTAAATGAGTGTGCAAGGCATGTGGATGGTTTGAATCTTCAGTCATTGTTCAGTAGTTTATCGATCCCATTGTTTGTCTACAATTACACTTGAAGTAGATTTGTCAGTTTTATGATTTGTGTCTGTTCTGTTGTTAGGTCTGTTGATCCATTAAATTACGTCACATCCTTTTCCCTTGTGTGGCAGAAGATTGATTGTATTATAGGTCAAGCATACCAAATTATTTTATTATTTTTATTTATTATGTAATTTCTTTGATGCTTATATTTTTTTTTGAATGACTAGCATGGACCATTTTCACCACTAGATGTCGTTTTTGTGGTTTGTAACAAAAACATTTCCCTTGTGGTATTTTCAATTGTATAGTCAATATAATACAGGTACAATGATAATGAGGAGGGTCCTCCTTCTTCTTATTTATTTATTTACTTTGTAGGCTATTACTAGTTGTACGTTACTGTAGCTTATTTGGATACCGTATGTGACAATGATGTTCTGCTTTCCGATGAGAAGCATTCAATTAGATTCATTTTAGTGAATCGGCTCGTTCGGACAGTTAATTTCAGTGAATCTAGATGTTTAAATCGATATGCCAGAAGTCTAAATCTCGGCGTAGTTCTTAGTACCGACGTAAATATTTAGTTAAATATTCCTGTTTATAATTGTACTTGCGATTAAAATGTATACAGTATCTTTAGTTTCACTGAACCGTCTCACTTGAGCCGCTTTTAAAAAAATTTTTTTTTTTTTTTTTGGAGGTGCAAAAATATTTCCTTATACTGTGTAGCACATCATTTTCGAAAAAGTCTCATGCATTGTCCAATAATCTCCTCAACAGTCCAGTGATTTGCAAATGTTGTGCGAATCGGTTCCAATGAACGGTTCGAAAGAACGATTCGTTCACGATTCGAACATCACTAGTGCATGGTGCAGCAGAAAAGAGAGCGCAGTCTCCGGGAGCGCTTCGGCAGACCGTTGTGCTGTTCACATCATCTTCAGACATGGCAAAGGAAGGGACTGAGATTGCTGCTGAGACCGAGCAGATGATAGACCAGAAGGAGCCGGACAATCCCGTTTCTGCGGTTGTAGATTCAAAAGAAATGCGGGCTGTGCTGCTCACGGGCTTTGGGCAACAAACTCAAAGTCACCAAGAAACCAATGCCAGAGCCTCAAGAAGGAGAAGTCAAAATTCGCGTGAAAGCATGGTAAATATATCAGCTAAAATAGTCATTTAATTATTTTTCCAACATGCGTAATGACTGTGGTGTGGCGCATCTGAGACTTCGCAGACTGCCAGCAGCAGCAACATGTTGCAGCAAGAAGAACAAGTGCTTTCATCTAATATCCATATTAGTAATGTTATTTAGGATTTAAATTTTTAATGACATGAATGTTGGTGGTTTTTGGAAGTAAATCATCAGAAAAAAAATCAGCAGAGAGATCAACATACACTGCAGGGATTTCTAACCATATGCTGTACAAGGTTTTGAATGTGTACGCTGGGTTGTTACATTATATAAACAAAACATTATTTTAACAGTTTTGTGTCACATTTAGAAATGTATTCGCGAGCAGAGCCTCATGTAGTTGATTCTTGGTGTGCTTGACTGCTCTTGGGACATTTAAACTTTGGTGCAATATTGTGGAACTGTAAAATATAAAATATGTAACGTTATAACTATGAAATTGTTGTGTATGGTGAACCTGATAAATGTAGGAGTTCAGAATACTTTATTACATTAATGATTAAAATTAACTAGAATTAAGTACTACGTTATCTTGACATCAAGATTTAATTTTACAGTGGACTGAACTTTCTTGATCTAATGGTGCGTCAAGGAAATATTGATAATCCTCCTAAAACGCCTCTTGTGCCTGGATTTGAGTGTTCTGGGATTGTAGAGAGTGTTGGAGAAAACACCAAAGGCTTCGAGGTATGTGCAGAAATGTTTTCAGTGCTGATATGTTGGTTGTACGCTTATTTAGTAATGTATTGCTTTTAGTACTTTTCTAACCTTTCATTAAAAAAAAATGCTTATTTTTTTAATTGAAAGAAAGAAAAAGGTCCTGGTTTTATATGCATCTGATTTCAGTCTGGTATTGATAATTATAATAGAGTTTGCTCTATAGAGTTTGAAGGAATAGTTGACCCATAAATGAAAATTTACACACCCTCTGGCCATCTAATATCTAGGTGAGTTTCTTCATTGGAACAGATTTGGGTGACTTGCTCACCAGGAGATCTATTGCAGCGAATGGGTGCCGTCAGAGTCCAAACTGCTGCTAAAAACATAATAATCCACAAGTGATTCACACCACTACAGTCCATCAGTTAACATCTTGTGAAGCAGAAAGCTCTGTGTTTGTTAGAAACAAATCCATCGTTTTAACTATAAACAATTGCTTCTGGCCAAAATGATTGAAGCCGTAATCCATAATAACGCTTCCTCCAGTGAAAAAGTCCATCCCCTGTTGTCCTCTCACATCAAAATCCACCAACATATCTGTTTAGAACGGTTTGAACTATTTCTGCTTATAAACCGTGCTTGATCTGTGCATATTTCTATCCTGACTCATCAGACGAGACAACCTTTTCACTGGAGAAAGCAATATAATGGATAAAGGATTTGTATTTTAGCTGGAAGCAATGGTTTGGAGATAAAAATGTTTTAATGATGGATTGGTTTGTTACAAACACACTGCTTTTCATTTCACAAGATGATAATTGATGGGCTGGAGTCGTGATGGATTATTGTAATGTTTTTATCAGCTGTTTGGACTCTCATTCTGACGGCACCCATTCACTGCAGAGGACCCATTGGTGAGTAAGTGATGTAATGCTAAATTTCTCCAAATCTGTTGGCCTGAGGGTGAGTACATTTTCAGCTAATTTTCGTTTTGGGAGAACTATTCCTTTAAGAACATGTTTTTCCTCCTTTCAGATAGGAGACAGAGTGATGGCTTTTGTAAACTACAATGCTTGGGCAGAGGTGGTGTGCACACCGTTGGATTTTGTGTATAAGATCCCAGACAACATGACATTCTCAGAGGCGGCTGCCTTCTCTATGAACTTTGTGACTGCCTACATGATGCTGTTTGAAGTGGCCAATCTCCGGGAGGGGATGTCTGTATTAGTTCACTCCGCAGGAGGTGCGGTGGTAAGTCTGTTGCTTTGAGGGAAAGCGGTAGTAAAGAAACTTTAAAGTCGCAGATATTAAAGTTATGTTTATTTTAGCTTATAGAGAAATGGGAATTTGAACACGAAACATCATCGTACTGATCCATATCGATATTCAGCTTTCCAAGTTTAACAAGTGAAAATCAAAACGGCTTTATTATTTGGCTTATGGTGGAATATGGTCAAAATTCATTCAAAACTGTGACAGAAACGATTGATCTTCTTCTCTTTTTCCATTTTAGGGTCAAGCAGTCGCTCAACTTTGTTCCACTGTCCCGAACGTCACTGTGTTTGGGACCGCCTCGCCCTTCAAGCACGAAGCCATAAAGCATTCAGTCACTCATCTGTTTGACAGAAACATCGACTGCGTTCCAGAAGTTAAGAAGTAAGCACAAATGCTGCATTTGTCGTTACGTAAAAAGTAAATGAGCGTAGAGAAGCGGGATTGGTTAGGTGATGAGAATATAAAAAATGAGTCATACTGGGAGGCCAGTGCAAGTCTGAGAAGGCGGACGTCACCAGTACCTCCTCTAAACCTGCATGGCTCCAGTCCCCATGGCAACACCCAGCAGATGGGAAGGTAGTGTTTAGTAGTATGGGGAGGGGCACCTGTATGTCCTTCTGATCAACCACACAAAGCTAGAAAATGTGCAGCAACTAACTCATTCAGAGCCAGCCCTAACAAACTTGAGTAAACATTATTTTGTAGAAGATTTAAGGGCTGGTGTCTAAAAGTTCCTATGGTGGATCTCAACTGTAATGCATCTTTTGTTCATTTTGTATTGGTTGCTTTTACAAAAAAAAAAAAAAGTACTGTAGCAAGACCATGGTGCAGTAATGGTAAAAATATCACGGTAATTCTAAAATTTAATAACAGCAACAACAACATTTTCTTGGTTTGTGTCTAGAATAGTACTTGGTAAATATGTATTTTTGTTGAAGTGGTTTAATGCATGTTTATGTTCAGACTAAGCCAGAAAATGTGCAGCAACTGATTCAGTCAGAGCCAAATGCAAAAAATTTGAGGAAACAATTTTTTGTACATTTATGGACTGTTGTCTAACGTTTCCTATGGTGGATCTCTAAAGCATGTTTTGTCTATTTTTTTGGTTTCCCTTACAAAAAAGGTATTATGGTAAGACCATGGTAATTCTAAAATACACAACATAGTTTGGTTGAAATCTTGAATGGTAGTACATTATGCTTTGTGTTAGTTTTATTATAACAAAATATATGTTTTATAAAAGTGATTTGACCTTGGTGCATGTTTTTGGTTGAACAAAGCCAGAAAATGTGCAGAAACTGACTCATTCAAAGCTTGCCGCAACAAATTTGAGGAAATGTTATTTTGGTTTAATATTACTATTTTCAAGATACAGGTGCTTTTGTGTAACAATTCCTATGGTGGATTTCATTTGTAAACCGCATATTGCTACCTTGGTTTATACTTGGAAAACTATGGTAGTATTTGGTATTTTTGTGTTATTCTAACAAAATATGTTTTATTGAAGTGATTTGATCTTGGTGCATGTATATGTTCAAATTAATTCACGTAAATTGAGTATGAGAGAGGAGATTAGCACTCTTTTCATCTCTGTGGTTCCACATTCCAGTCAGGATCATGGGCAAAGCAAAATTAAATTGGTCTCGCTTCCACAATAGGCAGGACCCCGGGCATCACAAGACCTCCTAATGGTAATCTTTGTAAGCGGTCCAAGAACCATGAAGACAGGAACGCATTAGAGCCCATGTTTATAAAGACAGACTGTACCTCTCATTCCTTATCAGCTGAGACACTGAACAATATTCAATATTAGGGTATTATTAATATTCCAAATTTTCAGAGGCCCCCATTTAAGCAGCCTACCAGTGCTTAGAGGAGCAATATGGTTAATGGTGTCTCTTTTCTTCTGCAGGATATCTCCAGATGGAGTAGATATTGTACTGGACTGTTTGTGTGGGGAGAACACAGGAAAAGGCCTAACTTTGCTCAAGCCCATGGGAACGTACATCCTGTATGGTTGGTACAAACAGATGGAAGAGCATTTACATAATACTGAAATGAATTAAACATTTCAAAGATGTGAAGAAAAAAAAATGCACACAAAATGAAAAGTCAGTATGACTTCCTGTCTAGAATATGGTCACGCAGAGTAAGGCATAATATGTGCTTAATAACTATGAATAAACAGCCAATATGCAAGTAATATGCATGCTAATAAACAACTAGTTAATAGCAAGAATTGGTCCTATGGTACTATAAAAGATCTTCCCTTGTGAAAAGGCATTTTTCATGTTCAAAAAACCTTTAAAAAGAGGACGTATGAGAGAAGTGATATACATTAAAGGAAAATACTTAAGTGCAAACTAAATGTAATATTTTCAGACACTTAACTGCATGTTATTTACTATGATATTTTAGTTTAAATTTGTTAAATTTAGAGTGCTTTTTGACCCATTTAAGTAATACGCAAGTACATCTTTATATAGTTTAATAATTACTGCTACTGTCTTTGAAATATGGGTTTAATGTAATGATGAATGTACTGAAAAACATTTATGGTTAACTGAAATATTCTAGTGACATTTCTATGTCACGTATTGAAATACAATTGTAATTACACATTTTTTTAATGTGACATTACAAATTATAATTTGATACTTAAGTTTGTTAGGAGACAGTGTACACTCTTTAAGTACACATAAGTGACCTTATATTTCATCAATGTTATATTATCTGCAAGTACAATATTTTAAAAATATATATTATTTTTTAGGTTTTACATACACAACAAGTGCATATTCAATTCAATCAAGTGCAGTTCTTTTCAACAGTGTTTAATTTGCCTCATGCACTATATTTCAGTTCTTCTGAAGCTATGATAGATTGTTTGATAAACAAAATATAACACATCATTCAACCATCTGCATTCTGTATTAAATGGTGATGACCAATGATGACAGAACTTTCATTTTTGGTAACTATTGCATCATGCAATGGTCATGGATTGTAGAAAAAAAAATAGTAGTAAGATGTCATTCCCCCTGTGTTGGAAATATCCAAAAGGTTCATTTGTGACCTTCTGACCCTCATTTAAAAGCAGTCACTAGACACACATTCCTGGTGGCTAACAGGAAATTGAGGTTAATCACATAATTCACATAAAAGATATTGCCTGCAACTTTAATTACTTCAATTCCCTTAGCTTTCTTGTCCATTAGGAATATTTAATTAGAAGGGACACCACAGAGCAGAGATAATGTAAAATTTTGGTTCAAGAACACATTACTGCCAAATAAATGAATCAGTCATCATAATTCTAGATGGACCTTATTAATAAGAGAGCCATTTGGCATTGCTGTAATAGTGCCATGTTTTATTGCTTCATACGCCAAGATTGTACTTTGTATCTTACAACATCTCATAACCATTAAAAATTAAATGTGATATTTTTGAGCCACTTGCACCTGCAAAAGTAATGATTGTTTTCTGACAGGTTGTCTGAATATTCCCCATCTGCCATTGCTCAGATAGCTTGATAGTCAATAGTGGTGTGTCGGGTTTGTTGAGATGCTCAAACAAGCAATGTTTTGAAGCCTTTACAGAGACACAGTGTTACACTCGTCAGAAAAATCAGTCAACATATTAGTGGTTTACTTATAGTTGACTTGACTCTGCAAATTAACCCTATAAAGCCTACTGTTCATATTTTATTCAGTCATCATTGTAGTGAATTATATGTTTTGCCTCCACAATAGCAACTGCAGCTTTGATCAAAAAATAAAAAATAAAAATTAAACATCATCTTCCAAACACAAATTATTAAGAGACATAGAGTGACAACATATGCATAAGTACTCTGTTATACTGTTATGAAGATCTCATTGATTTACATTTACAAGCTATCAGAATTTCATTTGACTTTTTTCACCATAAAAATATCAGCAATTGCACCAATTTTTTGCTCCGTTTCAGGCCTCTGAATAAAATAGAAGTGTTTTTCTTCCTCAGATGTGAGCTCCATATTCTCCTATATCATACTTTATGACTCATGATGTATCAAATATGATAATCAATAAAAAAAAAACATACGCAAACTTTTTTTATGTCACCTTTAAAAAAGCTTCTGATAAATATACATGCATACATACAGTGTTAAAATGTATCTTTGTGAACATATTTCCAGGTTCATCAAACATGGTGACAGGAGAGACAAAAAGTTTCTTCAGTTTTGCTAAATCTGTGAGTGGAGTTTAATGTCTGTTTTCCATAAAATTGAAACATCTTAAGTGTTGGTACATGATGTAACTGTTTCATGTTTTGAAGGTTTGGTGGTCTGTTATCATTGTTCAATAATGTCTCTTTATCTCACAGTGGTGGCAGGTTGAGAAGGTGAACCCTATCAAACTCTATGAGGAGAATAAAGTCATGGCTGGATTCTCGCTCCTGAACCTCCTCTTCAAGCAGGGAGGGTGTAACCAAGTCAAGACAGCAGTGCAAAAACTTCTTTCACTTTACGACCAAAAGAAGATCAAGCCTGTTGTTGATTCCCTTTGGGCGCTTGAGGAGGTAAGAGACAGCGCTTTCATACGCAGTCAAATTTGTCTGTTCCAAAGTTTGGAATGATGAAGATTTTGTAATGTTTTTGAAAGGAGTCGCTTACTCTCACTTTGGCTGCATTTATTTGATCCAGTATATAGTAAAAACTGTAAATAAAGTTTTTGTTTCTTGAGCCCTAGTTCAGCATTTTAGCATGATTTTCTGAAGGATCATGTGACACTGAAGACTGTAGTAATGATGTTGCAAATTCTGTTTACATCATGGGAATAAATTATATTTTAAAATATATTCAAAGAGAATACAGGGCTTTAAATTCGCAATATTTTACAATATTACTGATTTTACTATATTTTTGATCAAATGAATGCAGCCTTGGTGAGCATGAGAGATTTCTTTCAAAGACGTTATAAAATCAAATCTAAAATATTTCCAAACTTTTGATCGGTAGTGTGTCTGTACTTGCATATTTTACTAACTAAAAATCACATTGTTATTCATCTCACATGCAAGAAGCAGCCCAATCGTAACAGACTGTATTTACATAGAAGCCTTAAAGGTACAAAGCAGTTTAGAAATGGCCCATTTAATTCAGAGAGGTTTAACCTGTAAGGTTAAGAGAGAGTAAAAACTAAATTTTGCCTGTTTTTAGATCATGATAAAAGCAGTAAAGAAAAATACATGATATGATCTCTATGAAATCTAAACATATGTCAAAATAAGTCACCTTAAAGTCAGTGTGAATTGCCATTCACAACCCATTTTACATTTTAATGTGAATTATTTCAGTTTGAAGCATTCCATTGTGATCTAATGTTGATATTAATTTCATTGATCCAATAAACACAGTGGCTCATTTTATATTTATAGTTTGAATCACTTTCTTTGTGCTCGGCTTGTCAGTGTGACTTCACTTCAGGTTTCTGTCATCAGTCAAGCAATAAATGTACCTCCTCTAAATCCCTGGAAATTGAATTCCCTGAAGCCCTGAAAGCTTGGCTTTTAAGGTTTGAAAAGTAAGACGCATGCCAACCTCTGTTCCTGCATGTGATCAGCTGCTGTCTCGGACTATCAGATGATTGGTGGGCAGTCCAGGCCTGGTGCATCTTTTTGCTTTGATTACGGCTGGTTTATGTTGTTCTGTTCTTCCTACACAACCAGACAGCCCTCCCTCTGTGAAACCCAACAGAGTAGCAGTCTGTGGTCAAACCTGCCTGTGTTTTACTAAGCTCTGTGTGATACGCTTCATTCACATTGCAGAAGTCTCTTAGAATTGATTGACAACACATGGAGTGATTATTGCATTATTAATATTGAAAATTATGGAAAGTGTGTGATTTCCTGTGTGGTGTGGCGGCACATTTTGCTTCTTGAATTATGCAGCTGCAATTTACTTCTCCTTAGATACTTTACTATACTATACTATACTTAGTTTTAGAATAAGGAATGCACATGTGTGCCATAAGTGTTGCTATTTCCCTTTATTTTGGCCATGCTGGTGCCATAGCTTTTTTTTCATTCATCCCATGTTTCCCCTTCCATTTGTAAACAGTTTATAATTAATGTTTACAGTATAGTATTTTTGATTATTGCAAACAAATTCAATTTCAAATAAATGCTGTTCATTTGAACTTTCTGTTAATCAAAGAAACCAGAAAATGCATCATGATGTCTATAAAAAATCTAACTGCCACAACTGTTTTTGTTGATAATATAAAGAAATGTTTCTTGAGCACCAGATCAGTATATTAGAATGATTTCTGAAGGATACTGTTAAACTGAACACTGGAATAATGGCTGATGAAAATTCAGCCTCACCTTCACAGAAATAAATTGTATTTTAAACTATATTTGGGGGGAAAAAAAATGGTTATTTTAAATTGTAATAATATTTCACAATATTACTGTTTTTATTGTATTTTTATCAAATAAATTTTCAAAAAGATTTGGTGAGAAGAAGAGAATTCTTTCAAAAACATTAAACATATCTAACCAACCCCAATCTTTTGAAAGATAGTGTGTATCAAATCAGTAAATCTAAAAAATTATCCATAAACAAATCCAATGTCCCAAATAAAAAAATAAAATTCTGATCTTATCTTGCTTATTCTGGTTGCTTGTTTTTCTTGCAAAATCTGGCATGCTGAACTGCACCATTAATAGACTAATGGTGAGTAAAGCTAACTCAAGATATCAAATTTAACCCAAGATGTCAGAGTGTTAAAATCAGCCTTGTGATAAAAATAAATGATATTTAATAAACCAGTGTATCTCACATAAGCGGTAAGTATTAAGCAGTGATGTAATGTTGAACTTATATCACTGCTTTAACATTTAGCCTGTTAGTATTACTGAATACATTTCTACTTTATATGTTACAAATTTTCAGGAATATTGTGTGTTTGCATCAAAATTTGGGACCAAAAAGTTTGGGACTTAAATTGCAGATAATTTGATAGAATTAAACCGAATAATTTAATTAATCGTTTTAACAAAAAAATATATTGATCAACTGATTAGTATTTAACTAAACACTTTAATGAAATTAAATTTTTTACTCATATTAAAAATGTCATATTTATGTTCCTGGCATTGCAGTATAGTCCTCAAGCTCTCACAGTCCAAATGAAATCTTGCCAGTTGTAGTTGTCAGCCACAGGGTCCAAAATTAACAAAAAGAAATAAAAAGAAAAGTATTGAAAAGTAAATCAAATTAAGTCAGTAGCCACAAATAAGTCTCCCTTGCTTTGAAATGAATTTGATTCACATCACTTTTATCAGATAACAACAAGGACAAGACTTGAGATTTCTTAATTCATCTACTAGCATCTGTCATTCATGTTCACATATTACATAGAGATGTAAGTTTAGAGATGAAATAGGCATATGATTTAGACCACAGAAGAACAATATCCCAAATAAATTAAATTAAATTAAATTTACATTTACATTTAGTAATTTTGCAGACGCTTTTATCCAAAGATTCTTAAAGAATAGTGGGAAGTCGTGGTCTAATGGTTAGAGAGTTTGACTCCTAACCCTAAGGTTGTGGGCCGGCAATACCACGACTGAGGTGCTCTTGAGCAAGGCACTGAACCCCCAACTGCTCCCCGGGCGCCGCAGCATAAATGGCTGCCCACTGCTCCGGGTGTGTGTTCACGGTGTGTGTGTGTTCACTGCTGTGTGTGTGCACTTTGGATGGGTTAAATGGAGAGCATGAATTCTGAGTATGGGTCACCATACTTGGCTGTATGTCACGTCACTTTCTCACTTTTTCACTTTCTTAAAGAGGCAAACAGACACAGGAAGTGCTTGTAATACCAAGTTTAAGGCATTGTTTGAATAAGTAAAAGCTAGAAAGAGAAGGAACAAAATAAAGAGAAAGAATTTTTTTTTTTTTTTTTTTACGATAAAGTCAAGTAGCCTCGAAAGAGATGAGTTTTCAGCTGTCGCTTGAAAATTTTCAGGGATTCAGCATTCTGGATAGGGGTGGGAAGATTATTCCACAAGTCAGGAATGGTGAACAAGAATGTTCTGGAAAGTGATTTTGAGCCTCTCTGTGATGGTACCACGAGGCGTCACTCACTAGCGGATCTCAGACTTCTGGAGGGGATATATATACTGTGTTGAGGGTGTTGAGACTGTGGCTGTTCTATATGCAAGCATCAATGTCTTGAACTTGATGCGAGCCGCAACCGGTAGCCAGTGCGAGGAGATAAAGAGAGGTGTAACATGGGCTCTTTTGGGATCGTTGAAGACCAGTCGTGCCGCTGCATTCTGAATCATTTGTAGAGGTTTGATTGTGCTTGATGGAAGTCCAGCCAGAAGAGCATTGCAGTAGTCCAGCCTAGAAATGACAAGGGCCTAGACAAAAGTTGTGCAGCATGCTCCGTTAGAAAGGGCCTGAACAAACCTGCAAGATCGAGCAGTCTTTGCAGTGTTGTCTTTGAAGGTCAGCTGGTCATCAAAGGTTATATCAAGATTTCTGACCGAAGTTGATGGGGTAATTGTAGAAGAATGTAGCTGGATGGAGAAATCATACTGTAGAGTTGGAGTGGCAGGGAAGACAAGAAGCTCAGTCTTTGCCAGGTTGAGCTGTAGGTGATATTCTTTCATCCATGCCGAAATGTCTGCCAGGCAGCCTGAGATCCGTGCAGCTACCGTTGGATCATCTGGTTGAAATGAAAAATAGAGCTGTGTGTCATCAGCATAGCAATGGTAAGAGAAGCCATGTCCCTGTTTGATGGGACCCAGTGATGTTGTGTATATGGAGAAGAGGAGGGGTCCAAGAGCTGATCCCTGAGGAACCCCAGTGACAAATTGATGTGCTTTGGATACCTCGCCTCCCCAAGCCACCCTGAAAGACCTACCAGTGAGATAGGATTCAAACCAGCGAAGTGGAATCCCTGTGATGCCCAGTGATGAGAGGGCAGACTTTTGCGGTTCACAGGGCTTTCGTGACTGACAGTACTGCAGTCTCAGTTGAATGGCCGCTGCTGAAACTCTTTCGAGGTTTTTCATTAAGAATTGAAGGAGAGAGACAGGTCTGTAGCTATCTTTAAGTGAAGTGTTTAATGTAGTTTCTTTGAGCAGTGGGGTTACCCGAGCCTGCTTGAATGCAGTGGGGAAGGTGCTTTTGAGGAGAGATGTGTTGATAATGTGTGTGAGTGCTGGTAAGAGTGTAGGAGAGATTGCTTGGAGAAGGTGTGAGGGGATTGGGTCTAGAGGGCATGTTGTAAGATGGCTGGAGAGGGGAAGTTTTGATACTTCTGCCTCAGTGAGTGGACAGAAGGAGAAGATGGGATTTTTAGCAGTGGGTGTGGGGCTGAGAATTGATTACTGATTGTTCTGGTTTTGTCTGTGAAGAATGTGGCGAAATCATCAGCTGTTATAGAAGTGGTGGGAGGTGGTGGAGGAGAGAATTTAATGTTTTGAAGAGATTACAGTATGTGTGTCTGGAGACCTGTTGATCTTGTTGTGGAAGTATGAAGATTTGGCAGTATGCAAAGACTGATACATACTCAGGTCTGACGGATCTTTTGATTTGCGTCATTTTCTCTCTGCTGCCCTGAGTTTGGTCCGAAGCTCACGTAGAACATCAGATAACCAGAGGCTAGAGGGGAAAGCCCATGCTGGCCTGGAAGAGAGAGGACAAATATCGTCTAGACAAGAGGTTAAAGTAGACCATAAAGTGTCAGTTGCTGCATTCACATTCAGAGATGAGAAATGGGTAGGTGAGGGAAGAGAGGAGGATACTATGGAGGAAAGATGGGAGGAGGAAAGGTAGCGTAGGTTTTGTCTAAAAGTAACTGGTATAGGGGATGGTGGCACACAGATAGCAAAATGTAGTTTAAATGTAATGAAGAAATGGTCAGAGATATGTAGGGGTTTTTAACAAAATGTTTTCTGCAATACAATTGCATGTGTAAATTAAGTCAAGTTGGTTGCATGATTTGTGCGTGCTTGTAGAGGTAAGTCTTTTGAGATCAAATGATGTAAGGAGTGAATGGAAGTCTGTAGCATAAGGCTTGTCCAGATGAATGTTGAAGTCGCCAATGAGTAAAAGTGGACTGCCATCCCCTGGGAATGAGGATAGCAGCCCATCCAGCTCCTCTAGGAAGGTGGATAGAATTTGCCCAGGAGGGCGGTAAATTACCACAACCTGGAGTTTTATAGGAGCTGTTACAGTGATCACATGAGATTCAAATTAGTTATAATTGCATAGAGGAGAGTGAGTTGAATATTTTCAATTGTTAGAAATGAGCAGACCAGTGCCCCCACCCCGGCCAAACTGAGGGGGGGTGTGAGAGAAAAATAAATTGTTAGACAGAGCAGCTGGGGTTGCTGAGTCTTCTGGACGAGTCCAGGTCCCAGTTAAGCCCAAGATGCTGAGTGTGGATTGTAAAGAAAAAGCAGAAATAAAAATAATTTAGTCCCAATGTGATGTTTTTAACTACAGTGTGCTTATTGTGATCATTGTATAACACTTTTGCTGCTAATAAAGGGATAGTTCACCCAAAAATGAAAATTCTGTCATCATTTACTCAACCTTAAATTATTTCAAACCTGTGCGAGTTTCTTTCAGCTGTTAAACACAAAAGAAGACATTTTGAAGATTGTTGGTAGGCAAACAGTAGACGGTAGCCATCAACTTCCATAGTATGGGAAAAAAAAATAGTTTGGAAATCAATGGTTAGTAAACGATGACAATATTTTGCATTTTTCTCTTTACCGTGGAATATGCGTAAAGTTGGAGACAGGTTTTGTGTTATGGTTAGGTTTAAGTATGGGTTAATGATTAGGGGCAGGGTCAACAGAGAAATTCTAGATGTAATCATAGAAATTAGTCATAGGTGTAAATACATGCAGGTATTTTTAAAATATAAATACCATTCAAATATTCTGTTACAGTCTATTGTGGAGGAGAATTCTTACTGAAAGGTATTGATATTTACATGTTTGTATAATTAGTTTTAATTGCTTGTTAATAGATCTTTTATTATTCTATAAAATCGATAGCACTGACACTCACAGTTGAATTGTACTGTCAAATTGTATTTCCTTTTCCTTTGCTTTTTTTAGCCTATGGCTGAATCCCAGCCATGCTCATATTCTGAACAACAATACTGCTCCTCATGTGAAATTTTATGCTAGGCTGAACTCATATAATACAGTAAGCTTTAATAGCTGTCTTCTGCATGACTCTCTCCGTACTGTGATGCAGTTTCTCACTCAATGCTTTCACGCATTTCCTCCTGTTTCCCTGCAGCTGGTTGAGTGCAGTGTTTATATCACACTGATTGATTGCATCAACTGAGAGCATGTGTCAGACTTTTGAATTTGTGGATATTGCAGCATTTGTCTTTTTGTGTGTATTATCAAATTGAGCTTATGTGTTTTCCTACCTGGCTTTGGGGGGAAATTGCTGGCTGTCAGCACAAGAATGCATCATTGACAGATGTTTTAGTGCTGGGCAGTATCACGACTGCTCGGGAAAGAATATTTTATAAGAGATGGCTAACAGGCTTTATTATTTTTTAGTCAGAATGTCATGGGTATGTGGTTTTAATACAACAATATTACATGTGAACATTTGTTTCATGACACAAAAGCATGGAAAAGTTCAATAACATAAGGTTATGTCCAACCTACAAAGCAGGGTCCAGCACCATCCAGAATGTAATCAAAACTTACAGTTTGATTAAACAGAATTTCATTTTAGAACAAAGAAATCATAAGTAGAAAATGCAAGTTCAAATTCAAACTCATGGATTGAAAAAAGAGACAACTATTAAATTCTGAATAATAATAGCTACAATAATTATAATAATACACATTATACAATTAAGACTCATTTTGGGCTCTTGCCTTGTCGTGGTTCACTTGCATACAGAATCATGCCTGCATTGAATCCAATCTTTATTCAGAAGTGGAACTTCTTCCTTCTGGTCAACGCTTTCGTACTCCATGGTCTAGATTCAACCGTTAAATAAATACTTTTGTTCCTTTGGCTGTTAAAGGCTGTTAAACTCTAGCTCAAAGGACATGACTGTGTGATTTTTATGTTATTCATGTGGGTATTGCCCAAAACAAATTTCCCTTAATCCCTAAATAATTATGTGTCCTGTAAATGCTAATTCTAAACAATCAAAAGGCCATTATGCATTACACACCTGTAATTCTGTTTGTCGGGTGAGATCTTTTAGAGAGTCTTCAAAGCAGTGTATGGGTGACATTAGCATGTCGCAGAGAATGTTGCATTTGTGCAAGGCATGCTACTCTATGACATCATATTTCACAAAATATTGATGTTCGCCCCACACCATTGAACTATAAGCCTTAAAGGCTTAAAGGTTTTTTTTGTTTTTTTTTTGGACAAATTTATTTTTGTAGCCTTTTAATGCGATTGAAATGTTTTATTTCTGAAACATTACACTGTTAGTTAAATTTTTTTTTTTTTTTTTTTTTTTTTTTTTTTTTAAACTTAGTGAGCTGCATACCTACACATTATAGAAGCACTCACTGACATAAAATATGTTCCAAACAGTGGACAGCAAAATTATGATTGTGGTTAGCTCAATAAAAAATGTAGCTGATGGAAAAGGTGAGATAAATATTTGTTGCAAGTAAATTATAAGTAAAGTCTTTTATCCAATATTTGTACGTGCTTTTTTGAGGTTGCATTTCTTTTCAGATGCTGTTAAGTAGCTGCCTATGTGTAGGAGAATACAGCAAGAATACAGAGCTATTCCAAAAAAAATAAGAGCAGGAAAGAAATGTGAAATTGTGTTAATTTGTCCTTCATTGTATTGTGCACATTATTAGTTCAGTTAGTGAACAAGATTTGAAGATGCTAAAGAAAAAAAAAAACGCATAAAGCAAGCTAGTTAGACTAGTCCATTACACTCTTAAAAATAATGGTTCTTTATTAGCATGTATACATGAGGACCCTTTAACATCCGTGGAACTTTTTCACTGCAATAAAATGTTCCTTAAAGTGCAAAAAGGTTTTTTTTTTTTTTTTTTTTTTTTTTTTTTTAAAGTTTAAAAAATGTATATTATATTATATTATATTATATTATATTATATTATATTATATTATATTATATTATATTTTTTAAAACTGTTCACTGAAAGGTTCTTTTGAGAACCAAAAATCTTTCTTTTGTGGCTAACACCTTTTGGAGCCTTAATTTTTAACAGTGTAGATTTAAAATTGATTTTGGGCACTTTTGAGATCTGGATGAACAGCCAAACTAGCTAAGCACTAGCTTAGCCATGCAGAGATACCAGCTGAACAATAGCTAACTTAAAGCAGTAGTTCACCCAAAAATGAAAATTTGCTGAAAATGTACTTACGCAGACCATACAAAATCAGTTTGTTTGTTTCTTTATTGGAACACGTTTTGTGAAATTCATTTGTGAAAATTCACTCAACAATGGATCCTCTGCAGTGAATGGGTGCCGTCAGAATGAGAGTCCAAACTGCTGCTAAAAACATCACAATAATTCACAAGTATATTCAGCAGATTTTTGTTTTTGGGTGGACTATTCCTTTAAACCTGTTTATGCTTGTGTAATTTTTTTTTTATTCAAGGACCATTACGTTGTCATGAATCATTCGATTACTTTGGCTTTCACACTGTTGACACAGGTCTTCTCCTTCAACAGTACCCTTGCAAAAAAAAAAAAAAAAAAAAGACAAGAGCCTTTGGGTTTACTCAAAATGTTCTCTGTTGAATTATAGCACTTTGCTCAAGCTTTTACTGCATGTCCTGTTCTTTAGGCAGTGCAGAAGGCCGCTTTAAGGCTTGAGATAGGTGATGGTTGTGCAGTTAGATCCTTGTCAGCCAGTGTCAGGTGATTAGATACAACACAAAAGACACAACATGTGTGGCCTTAATCACAGACTGACACTTCCCGCATTGATAATGAGAGTAAGAAAGAGGGATGGAAGGAGGGGGGGCTGAAAATGAGGGAGGAGGAGGGAAAGAAATGGCTTTGTAATGAGAAAAGGAGAAGAATAGCGAGGCAACAAATAAGTGAGCTGAGGATGAGCACAGATGGCAAACCAGAACCATCATGCACCTATTTTTTCAAAAGAGGCACAGGTGGGAGTTCATTTTATGGAAGGCAGCAGCTTTGACATTTTTTACATTTAAAATCCATTGGCTGTAAAAGTCTGAGGGGGTACGTGTCCTCAGTTTGAATGGGCCTGATGCTTGTTCGGCAGACTGTAATGTTGTCAGCGAGCAGCAGGAGGGAACAGAATCTCATTACGTGTTTACAGTTCGGCATGATATGAAGATGGCTTTCTTGATGTGAAATTGAACATTAAAAACGTTCAGAGCTGTTATCTGACCAATATTCAATTTTTACTGAGTTTTTCTGGCAAATAATACAGCTGACAAGGCACTGATATTTGTGCATGTGTTTCATCTGAATTTCATGTTTATTTACTGATCAAACCTCCTGAGATGATGATATTGGATAATTTCTCTCTTCATCAAAATTTAGAATATTCACCCCGAAATCAAAAGAAAAAAAGAGATATATAAATAAGATAAAAAATATTATAATAACAATAATAATAATACATTTTCATTATGCTATCTATCTATATATCTATCTATATATATATATATATATATAATGTATAATATATATATATATAAAAAAGTATATTAGCAATTAATCACATCCAAAATAAAAGTTTTTGTTTACATAATATATGTATGTGTACTGTGTTTATTATGTATATATAAATACACACACACACATTCAGTATATATTTTAAAATTATTTACATGTATATACAATTATATATTTATATTATTATATTTTATATACTATATGAATATATGTAGTATATAAACAACATATTTGTGTTAAATATATACATGCATATTTATTATACATAATAAATATACACAGTACACACTCATTTATGTAAACAAACTTTTATTTTGGATGTGATTTATCGCGATTAATTGTTTGGCAGCACTGATAGATAGATAGATAGATAGATAGATAGATAGATAGATAGATAGATAGATAGATAGATAGATAGATAGATAGATATGTGTGTTTTGTTATTTTTATTATTAATTATCATTTTTAAAATGATATAAATTAATATAATAATAATAATAATAAAATGTATATCACTTTTTGCGATTAAATATTACAATGCAAAAACCTTAAAGGGATACTCCACCCCAAAATGAAAATTTTGTCATTAATCACTTACCCCCATATTGTTCCAAACCCGTAAAAGCTCAGTTTGTCTTCAGAACACAATTTATGAAAACCTGGAGGCCTGAGTCTGTCCCATAGACTGCCAAGTTAATAACAGTGTCAAGGCCCATAAAAGGTATGAAAGTCATCATCAGAATACTCCATCTGACATCAGACGTGCAATCTGGGTTATATGAAGCGACGGGATCACTTTTTGCAAGCAAAGAAAACAAAAATAATGTATTTTTTTCCAATAATTCCTTTTTCAACGGTCCCCTTTTTGTCTCTCCATAAGTGGTTAATGACAACATTTTCATTTTGGGGTGGAGTATCCCTTTAATGTCCTTAACCTTGATATTGTTTGATTAGGCTTCATGCAGACCAAAGACCATCTGGCTATGATCTGATTTTAGCCTCTTAGTTAAGTCTTCTGGCTTCTGGTAAACTGTCTCAAACCCAGCCTTTGATCTTACTCTGTCTCTCTGTGTGTGTGTGTGTGTGTGTGTGTCTCTATTTTGTACTCTTGATGTTTTAGAACCCCCTCCCCTTCTTTGTTGCCATGTGCTTTTTTGTACTGTGGCTGATTGCACCCCCCACACTAATTGAGACATTCTTTCTAATCACTATTTTCAAGCACCTTTTCTTTGGGAACATTTGGTCATAAAGCACTTCATTCATGCTCAATTGAGCTCTACTTCAGCGTGTAGTGCTGTCTCACGTCAGTGACTGCAGCAAACCTCATTGGCTGCTGTGCCCAAAAAAGAAGCCACTCTGTTACATTTTCTTCTCAATCACACTGTACATTGCACTGTTGTCGTGGTAACCAGGGGCCTGCTCTGTGCCGGTGTCTGGTGACCTGGCAGAAGAGTGGCTTGGCAGTCACTTTGAGTCAGATGCAACAACGTTCAGATCAGCACTGACCTGAGGCCTGTGGAAAGGAACGGCAGAGCTGTATCTTGAAGCATGATGCTGGACAGGGAAATGCTGGACGATTGCTTAATTGATCAGTGCCTGTGGGCTTTGGCCAATTAGCCCCTCATACTGCATGGCTAAGTGAGCATTTGCTCAGGGGAGTATATTATGACGCATGACGCAACTAGAAATAAGGACTTAATCATTTGTACACAGTTTGAACAAGCAGAAAAATGATCTGTTTTTGCATACTGTTAAGTCTAAGCCACCCACACACTTATGAAGCAGCTTGTTGTTAAGCACATTACAGCATTTTCATAACAGAAAAAAGGATGCTCTTTGCTCAAGGCTGCACCTGGATTCTTGAGTTAGTATGAACTTAAGTAGCTTTCACACTACATGACACTACATGAAACACACTACATGACAACATTAAATTGACAACAAAATTAACCTTGTAAAGCATGACAACAAAATTAACCTTGTAAAGCTTGACGTATAAAATAATGGACAGAAAAACATTTTTTTTTTTTTTTAATGGAACAGTTTACTGAACCTTGACAAACAAGCAAACAAATAAATAAATAAAAGGTTGTATGTGTTTTTGTTGGGTGTCATATTTGATATTAGTTTCAGAGACTTTTATGACTGGTTTTAATCAGAGGCCCAAAATATGTAATTTGGTGCAGTTACTGATATTTTTATGGCCAAAATGTTAGATGAACGTTTGATAGCTTGTAATGCAAAATAATATTTGCAATAGTATTACAGACTATTTACATGAAATCCATTTCACACTGTGCTCCAAATTCATAATCCAGGATTAAAAGTGGTACCCTTTCAAAATTAAAAGTATAAACTTCTTAATTCAGGGTTAAAAGTGTCCTTAACCCTTTAAAATATATTAAACACTGACTCTCAGTTGTAGTATACAATATTACATAAACTTTTGGAAAACATTAGGATAGCTAACACAAAATGGTTCATCTAAATGTAAAATCCAAAAGAGTATGATGTTGCAGCTGACAGAAAATAACCTCATTTTATTGAAATTAATAATTATTAATCAATCCCATGCCAAATCTTACCTTCTGCTTGTTTGAGTCTTGATTGTTCGTGATACTTGTGCGAATGAAATTATTTAGAATACATATTCTACTTTACATTTTTTATAGGGATCTGTGCTGAACTGGTTTGCTTCCTACCTTAAGGACAGATCTTTTTCTGTGAATTTGGGGAATTGTTTCTCAGCTCTGGCTCAGATCACCTATGGTGTTCCACAGGGCTCTATTTTGTGTCCTCTCCTTTTCTCCTTAAATATGCTTCCACTCGGTTATATTTTTCAGAAACATAATTTATCATATCATTTCTTTGCCGATGACACTCAACTTTACTTTCCGGTTAAAAACAATAACTGCTCTATGACTAATCTGTTGCATGTCTTCAGGACATTAAATGCTGGATGGACTTCAATTTTTTTTACAGTTGAATAAGGATAAAACTGAAATAATGGTTTTTGGTCCAACAACTGTGTTGTCTGGCATTGCCAAGCTGCTTGGCCCTCTGTCATCAAATGTACACGACTGTGTTAGAAACCTTGCCGTTGTCTTTGATCCTACGTTGTCTTTTGATAAGCAGATCAGTGCTGTTGTGAAAAGCAGTTTCTTTCAATTAAGATCAATTGCTAGAATCAAGAGGATGCTTTCCATGAAGGACCTTCAAACAGTAATTCATGCATTTATAACTTCAAGGTTGGATTACTGCAACTCACTTTATCTGGGTTTCCCTAAATCTTCTCTGCAACGATTGCAGTTGGTGCAAGATGCGGCAGCCAGATTATTGACTGGCACTAGAAAACGTGAGCACATTACCCCAGTACTCGCCTCCCTACACTGGCTCCCGATCAAATTCCGTGTTGATTTAAAGATTTTGCTCTTTGTTTTTAAAGCTCTTCATGGTTGTGCTCCCCAGTATATTTGTACTCTTCTCATTCCGCATTCCACCTCTAGATCTCTTCGGTCATCTAGCCAATTTCACCTCTCAGTCCCTCGTTCACATTTTAAAACTAAAGGCGACCGGGCTTTTGCTGTGGCAGCTCCTAGGCTCTGGAACAATCCTCTTTGAAAACCTGTTTTTATTCTGTATGTTTTAGTTCAGTTTGAGGGTGTAAAATTTTATTTCTCCCTTTGTCCGTCTTGATTGGGTATGTTTTTACTTTGTTTTATATTTGTTGTACAGCACTTTGGTTGCAACTCCTGTTGTTTTTAAATGTGCTTTATAAATAAACTAAACTAAACTAAACTACTTTTATGGTGGATTCCCAGTTCCTAGACGTATTGAACTATTCCTTTAAGATGTTGACGGTTGAGTTCTGTTTATTTCCCATTAAGCTGAATCCTTGGGGACTCATCAACACTATTAATGCTGCTGTGTTCTTTATTTTGTAGAGTGACAATCTCTCATCATGGAGCCTAATGCAGTTTGCAACATAATATTACCCCAGTGTCCCCAAAACAATATTGTCATGTAATTTTCTTTTTCCTCTTCACATTATTAAGTCTATTTTCGTACTCACATTGTCTCAAAATACTATAATAAACCCTAGTATTTGAAGCATATCCTTGTGAATAGCTTTTACTACTTTTGTGATCAGTGTTTTTCAGTAAGTGTAATATAGTGCTTTTATATGGCTGAATGACTGAACCTAAGTGGATTATTGAGTCTTAATGGATTTTTTTTTTAATAAATATATTTTTTATTTATAGAGATTTCAGTTTTAGAGAGTAAATGTTCAGGATATTATTGTGTAGAATGTCCTTTAAATATTTTAATATATGAAGATTTCAGTACCTGCAATTTCATATCTCCTTCATATTCTGGGGCATTTGCAATATAAATATATTTATCTCATTATTATATAAACTGATATTATAAACCCTGTTTCATGAGGACAGAGTGCAGCATTTTAAAAGCACTTCTCTATGAATGATGAATTAACAATATTGACTTGAACCTATCATTGCAACATAAATGCTTGCATCTTAATAAAACATTCCTAACAATAGCCATAAACATAATGTATGCACATTTAATTTTCATATCACATGGTATCGCTGGATATTTGAACATATTTTTCTATGACATTTACAGGTCATTATTCATTATTATATATATAATAATTTTATTAAATGTAAAAAAAAAAAAGTTTAACAAGTGTCTGCAAATTACCTGAGCGCCCGGCAAAAAAAAAAATAAAATATTATATATATATATATATATATATATATATATATATATATATATATATATATATAGTATATATAATATATAATATATATATATATATTATATTATATATATATATATATATATATATATATATATATATGTATATATATATATATATATATATAATATATATTATATATATATATATATGTGTATATATATATGTATATATATATATATATATATATATATATATATATATATGTGTATATATATATATATATATATATATATTATGAGAGATCTCTATCTGATGTAATATGAACAAATGTGTTCTGTTATCTTTATTCTGATTTGGATATTTAAAAAATATGAATTGTTATAGTCACAATTTAAAAAAAAAAATGTATAAAACATTTTATACATAGCTATAGTTGAAAGCTAGCAGTACTTATTTTCTTCAGTTGCTGTCTTCTTGTATGTAACAGCTCTTGTATGTAGCAACTCTCAGTGCAAACTTTGTTTTGTTGGAGTGGGACAAAGGCCTCTCCATGAACAGATCAAAAGCAGACCTCTGAGTGTTGGGAGTCTATATACACACTTTAATTTCTTTCTAATCACAGGCTTCTTGAAAGCTCTTCAGATTCCTCTGTGCAGATCTCATGGGATGAGGACAGGCAGTACTGTGCTACTGAAAGCACTGTTTGATTTTTGTGAAGCGCTCTCTGATTTACATTGGAAGAACAAGTAAAGCACTCTAATCTTATTCATTGGGAAGTGCCTAAGTATTTATGTAAAAATCAATTTAAATAAAACCATAAACCAGATTGTAAATTCTGATAAATTGTTGACAAGCCATATTCAAACTTGTTGTAAAATAGCTGATACACACACCTGTAGACATCAGTTCAGGCTCCACCCTCATAGTTGACTAAACGTTAGTTGGCGAGAAGAGGCTTAAGGCCCAGGTATTCTTTTTTTGTGTTCACTCACACAGTATAGTGGCAAGCGGTGATTTTCTGTGGACATGTCTGATGATGAAAATTACATCACGCAGACAGTGTGTAAACCGACGTAGAACACAAATGGCCGCAGTATACTTTTGGCTTTTGTCAACCAAAATTTTGGTGCAAAATAGACTAAAAATGGTCACTTAGTCACAGAAGAAAAACTGTACATGTCCGTGATGGACAGATCATTAACGGTTGATCCTTTTGGTAATTGCTTTATATCGTCCAGTGAATCCAAACATTTGCCATTTTGTCATTCATCGACCACAAATATGGCTTATCATTTGAAACTGAAACATGTAAGTGGTTGCGACTTTACATCATTCAAAACTGTAAAGTGTCTACTTTTTTTTACACTCATAATATCAACAAAACAAATGTAAAAAAAAAAAAATCTCCATGAACTGGATAGCATCACAAAAATGAACCGAAACTTAGCATACAGATTACTTTCCTCAGACATGAGAACTATATCTTTAGACATGGATGCTCATACGTTTTCCAGTTTGGTTCTCATGAGAGCACCTGGAGATTTGGTTTGGTGCTCACACTGCACATAGTGTGACCCATTAAATATAACTCTAAAAAAATAAAATAACTAATAATAGTAATAATAGTATTATTTCACTTCATTTTTAAAATAAAATAATAAATAAAGTGCAATAAAATATAGTGCTAATATTTACATTTTCATTTTTTTTTTAACATTAATTTTCAGAATTTTCAAACCTAAAATCAGCAAGCTTTAATTTTGGTGGGTTGCCAGCAAGTAAGTATATGTGTTGCCAGTTTGAGCACTGCTGAGTGAAGTGTGCCAGTGAATGAAATGTCACAGTGTTTTCGCTCTGCTCTGAAATCGGCAGCGCATAGCTTAGATTTATGCTTTCAGTTTGAATGGAAATCTTACAGCGCATTACATTTAGCCGATCTAAAATGGTGATTATGCTTTAACAGCTGTCAACCATGTCACTATGCAAATGAGTACTGAACTTGTCTGACTTATAACTTATTTACACAGCGCATTTTTTGTTTTGGTTGTGCATGTGCAGTTGCACACCACTAATGTGCATTCCTGTCTATAGAAAACTTGAAATGTCTACTTTAAAACTCGAAACAAATGCTCTCTGATTATGTAATCCATATGAGGTACATTTCTCACTAAAGGCGTGTGACTGTACTGCGGAGATGGCAAGTCAGCATCATCAGCTTCATCTGTGCGGCCGACACTGACTCAGAAAAAACTAGTTTAGTAATAAATAATTAAAATATCTCCTTCCTATTTTTTTCCCCAACACATTCACATCATTTCTTTTGCTGGTGCTTTGCGGCATGCGTTTATATTTGCACTTGAGCTCAGAATACGCTATATATTAAAGGCCAACCCACCATATAAGAACTCAGATTAATATAAATGTGCGATTAGTCGAACAATGGTTTAAATTAACGACTGCTAGTCAATTAAAACAATTTTTAGTCTGGGAAAGCCCTACTGGCAACCACCCAGAGTACCTTAGCAACCCCATAACAATGACCTGGCAACCACCAAGTACATCCTAGCAACTTCAGCAGTGAACTATTCTGGCAAACATCCAGAACACCCTAGCAACCACATAGCTATGTGAAACAGTATTTAATAGGTTATGGGAAAGATAATATATCCTGTTTCTTTTTTTTTTTTTTTTTGTCCTGTCAGCTGCATGCCTTTAATTAAAGTTACAGAGTAACCCAGATCATTATATTCAAAAAGCAGAACAGAAGCACCAGCCGGAACCTGATAAAGTCAGAGACTACATGTGCTCTGATGTGTCTGACAAGAGACTAATAGTCCTCACAAGCTCAAGCTCACCAGGCTCAAACTGGCACATACAGTAACACCAGGGAACACACTAATGTAAGGTCACTCCGTGGCTCATTCTTGAAAATAAAAGAGTTCAGAGTGGTTTCTTAGAGGCAGCATGTGCTGTCCTATGGCTCCTCATTTATATAAACAAAGCTGAAGAAATTTTACTGCTTAAAAAGCCTTCAGATTTCATTTAGTACTTTAATTATTTTTCAAAAACCTTAATGATGTTTATATGTAATAGTTGACCAACAAGTCACAGGATTGGCACTGTCTTTCCATCCCAGTGCTGTGACTCTTGATCAGGTGCATTATTTGAGTATTATTTGAGAGTGAGGGAAGTGGGCACAACGCCGGGCGCTCAGACTCCTGTGGGAGGGGAATCCCAGAAGGTGAAAGCCAGTGCCAAACTGAGCTCATTGTAGGCTGATCTGAGGTTACCTTTTGTCTCTGTGAACAAATTCTGGGTACAGATCAGGGCGGATTTTCAAACGTAAAGTTTCACTTTTCTGGAATAACAATATTTTCACCAGGGCTCTAACCACATAGACATTGAGTAATAATTAGAAATGGTCAAATTGCTCCTTTTAATACTGTGTGATGTTCTGTTGCTCTGTTGTACTCCATTACATTCTGTTTGTTGTTAGGATAACAAAAAGTTTTCAAAGTTACATTTTTAGGCTGGTCTGCCTCAGTGGTCTAACAGCAGTCGTCAGTGATAAAATGATTGAAGTGGCCAATCAAATCAAAGAAGGCGGGCTTTAGTGTTCACAGTGAAAGAGTGTGAGCTTAGATGTAAGTAGCATACATTTAATATTTGACAATTATTTTACATTCTCTGAAAAAAAGGTATAAAATCTGTCACTGGGATGGTACCTTTTCAAAAGGTACACTTTTGGTCCCTTTAGGTACTAATATGTACCTTTAAGGTACCAGTATGTACTCTTTAGGTACAAAGGTGTGCCTTTTGAAAAGGTACCGCCCCAGTGACAACGTTTATACCTTTTTTCTGAGAGATATTTTATGGACAGTAACGTACAATTATGCAAACTACTTGAGTTGAAAATAACGGCTATAATTTGCATAATTCATGACTAAATGTGATGAGACAAGAAACCCAAAAATGAAAATTTGCTGAAAATGTACTCACCCTCAGGCCATCTAAGATGCAGATGAGTTTGTAAATTTATCATTACATCACTTGCTCAGCAATGAATCCTCTGCAGTGAATGGGTGCTGTCAGAATGAGAGTCAAAACAGCTGATAAAACATCACAATAATCCATAAGTAATCCACACCACTCCAGTCTATCAATTAACATCTTGTAAAGTAAAAAGCATGTTTGTAAGAAACAAATCCATCAAGGCATTTTAAAGGGTCAAAAATATCTTAATTTGTGTTCCGAAGATGAACGAAAGTCTTGCGGGTTTGAAATGACATGAGGGTGAGTGATTAATGACAGATTTTTCATTTTTGGGTGAACTATCCCTTTAACTTTAAAGCATTGCTTCTGGCCACAATATCAGTCCATAATCAATAGTTATGCTTCCTAGTAAAAAAGTCAATCCCTGTTGTCCTCTCACATCAAAATCCACCTATTTGTTTGTTATGCTTCGTTAGTAGCTCATTGTCTTTGTTTTTGAACTCTAGGCTGTGAAATGTGTGTATTAAAGCAGAAAGACACTATAAAACTTTTCAAATTATAACAGATTTTTAAACACTATCCATCTTTTTTCCTAATGAGCCTACTGCATTTTAATTAATGGGTGGCACTTCTAGTTTAGGGAAGTTCCACTCAAAAAGACAGAAACAAATCATTTCAAATCATAATGTTGCATTACAAATAATCCTTATCTGTCAGTTTTAATGAATGAGCTATACATGTTCCCCCATGTTCTGTTTTCAGATAATGTAACGCTTGGTATTTTAATGTGACATGATATAACAAGAATATGCATGGCAAGAGCTCATTTCAATTAGCTGCATTATTTTCCTCATTATAAAGTCTGCTATAGGGCTGCAAAATTAATCGAAATTAAATCACAAAGGCAATCAATCGCGATTAGGGAGAAGCTGCGATTGTCATGCGTATCTTTCAGTGAAGTACAGTTCTGTGATCAGCAGTAAATCTCCATCCAAAAGCCAGAGGGTGCTCTCTGGCTGAAAATCCAAATATGCCCCTAAGAAGAAATCCACTAAATATCTATCGCTGCAGCTGAATAAACAGAAGATTTAACTGCTTTCATTGTTTCAAAGTGACTAATAAACACAACTACGGCAATATATGGTTTATCTGAGTTCTTATTATTAGCATTTTCATCATAATAAAGTACATCTATAATGAAATTTTAATCAACATAGATATTATTAATGGTTAGAATACAATGGAATATTGTGTGCCTTAATTATTCTGTTTAAGAAGCCACATCATCTCTAATCAACATAGATATTATTAATGGTTAGAATACAATGGAATATTGTGTGCCTTAATTATTCTTAAATGTGGTATTTTCACGTGCTCTCAGATGGAGCAGCATTTACTACACAGAGCCATAGTTCACTGAGAAGATACGCAAACAGTTGTCATTATCACAAATGATTTCGTCGATTACATAATCCTACAATTATATCGTCTGCGATTATGAACGCGATTTTGCTTTTGTTGTAGGTTGTCTGAGAGGTTCTGTTTTGTGTTGTTGATGCTGCTGAAAGTGGGTGATGGTGATTTAATTTTAATGATAGTAACAGATTTAGTTTTAATGTGTAAATGTGCATGACAATCGCGATTAAATGCATCCGATTAATCATGCAGCCCTATGTCTGCTATATAAGCTTGTTATTCTTCTGTGCCAAAATTTAGTCAGTATCTCCTCCTAGAGCTTTAAAGCTACAACCACCAAACTTGGGTCAGATCTTTATAATGTTCTGAAGTTAGTTGCTGTGACTTTTCTAAATGATCCAACTTACAGTTTTAATAAAAATGAAGATCAATAATAATAAAAATCCCATTACATTTACGGAATGTTCAAATTCAAATTCAAATTTAAACTACCAGAATCCCTTAAAACACATTTAAGCTATCTATATTTTGTTTAGGGAGTGTTTAAATTATTTTTTATTTTTTAAAATGACGGGATATGTTTTTGAAATTTTAAGATCTGAAATATTATCACTCAATATGTTATTAACAATAAATCATCGTATGTTACATAAAATAATAGTACTGCAGTGATATTTAATATGTCTGTATTATTGCTGCAGAAATAATTGAGCTTTTGGGATAATTCATGGTAATTAATTTGTTGATGCTTTTGCACTTTTACATTTTCTTTTAATGATCGATGGTTGAAGCGCTAACTGTTTGTTTACAGTGTAATGGAATTACTCCTGTTATTTGTGCAAAGCTTCCTGGAGCGTAGGAGAAAGGTGGATAGGCATCATACACTTGACGACTTTGTAAAAGGTTTCAGACGAAAAACTGGGCGTCATACAGTAAACAACTAACTCACACAGAAGCATGCTCGTTGCTTTGAGACACATCAAAAATTAAACAATATGTGTTTTAAAATATCAGTCATGTTTTATGTCCGCCGACTGGATGAAATCATAGACTGAAGTTAAATTCAGAGTCTGTGTCCATCATAGACTGTGATTTTCTCTGAAATCTGTCAACTCCAACAGTCCAAAACTTGCAGACTGGCTCTGACTTTCAGCAGTTAGTGTTGACTCATCCAGGCTGCAAATCTGGGAGAAAATCTGTGAATTCTAGTGTGCTCCAGCCTTTAGGGTTGTCCAAACCCGTATAGTTTTCTTTCTTAGAGAACAAAAGGAGATCGTTCCTTCCCATAGAATTGAAATGAAAGGGGATTGAAGCTTTCCAAAAGGATGCATCGGCACAAAAGAAGTCATTTACAAAGTTTGTGCATTGTTTTCTAAATCTTCAGAAGTCATATAATAGTTGTTTGTGAGGGACAGACACAAGTCACTGAAAGTCTTATTTTGAGCCTTACTAAACTCACAAATCCACTTGGGGAAGAGCTGAAGATTATCAACGAATAACAACTTGAAGTTCTGTCTGTTCCTCAAACAAAGTCAGGGGTGGACTTACCCATTAAGGCCCCCAAAAGCCAAGGGCCCCCTAAAATGCTTTTGACATACGAGATGCGCATTAAGCGCGGACACGCAAACGGTTGGTATTTACGGTGTTTATTACCACGACAACCGTCTGCATGTCCAAGTTGAATGTGCTTCTTGTGTATCCTGCTTGTAGCAAATGAAAATATTATGCATCTGAAGTTGACCGCCGTATGAGCGTGAGGACTCTCTTTCCCAGCGCACGCTCACACCTCTATCTCTGCGTCTGCTCTGTTCAGCGAGCAGGTGAAAGGAGCTGCGCTTTAAGTTAAAACACAGATGTGTTGCTTCTCTAATTTTACATGCAAGTATAGCCGAAATCACAGCACAGCTATTGTCTTTATCTTACGTGTAGCCTATTTGATTTTATCAGACGATGGCACGATTATAAATCAGGATCTTGGAAGGGAGAGCTGGTTAGTCTTAATGGGTTGCGTTTCAGTCACTATTTCATATTCATCCCGTTGTTTGACAACAGAAACAGTCAAATATATCAATGAAAACAGTTTTGAGAATTTAGCTGCATCAAAATACAGTATGTGGCACAGAGAGGCAAACAAGTGTAATAATAAATAATAAATGTACATTTTGCATGTTCCATGTTGAGTGAGCTGCCATGTTGTGTGAAAAGGCAAACAGGTTTGTGTAAGTAAATTGATCAGTGCAAAGAAAGAAAAGAAATAGGAAGCTTGTATTTCTATGTTTTTTTTTTCTTCATGTGTCTAATAGACATGAACAAGTTCTTTGAAAAATTTCTATGAACTATAAAAACATGTCTACTTTTCATGTTCTGTTAACTATGGTTTCACTATTAATAAACATATATTACATAAAGCATCCATATTTGTCCATGCCCATGTTGATTAGATTAAAAACTTGAAGGCCCGGTTTCACAAACGGAGCTTAGCTTAAGCCAGGACTAGGCCTTAGTTAAATTATTTAAGCAACTTTTACAAAAATACCTTCGTAGAAAATGTCACAGGTGTGCATCTTGACACAGAACTTAAGGCTTGTCTGTGAAACCATGGGGAAAAGTATTAATTTAAGGTACATTTAGAACAGATAAAAATGTGTGATTAAGTTGTGATTATTCATGAGTTAACTCATGATCATCATGCGATTAATCACAATTATATATTTTAATTAATTGACAGCCCTAAGTTAAAATGACTAAAATAAAATGTAGGCTTACACTGGTAACTCATCAGTGGACTTTCCTCGTCAATATAGGCTATATTTTTTCACACTTTTCTCATTCTCACTAATTCAATTTGTTCATTAATTTTGTTCAGACCAATGGGAAAATTCACCCACATAAATCTGTTTTAAATAATATAATAATTTATACTTCCAACTCGTCCCTTTTCTTAAAAAAATGGTTTAAAGGTTCAATTGTGAGGTTTATCATTTTATAATTTATTTCGTTTTTTGTTCAAATTTGTATCTCAACGGTAAATCAATCGCTATTTCGTGGTCTACAACATGAAATAATAAAAGTGTCTGCTAAATGAATAAATGTAAATGTGAATGTAAAGGAAAGAATCCCATTATAACATGTACATAAAAAATTTAGAAACATTGGACAAAACAATGTGGCACCATTGCGCAGCAGCAAGCATCACGACAAAAAAGGAACCTCAAGGTTGATCTAGGTAAAAGTGTGCAAATGTATAGGACCCCATTCCTATGTTTGCCTGGGGCCCCCAATTCACTAAATCCGCCCCTGCACAAAGGCTTCAGAAGACAGAATATAGTGCACAAAGCACAGGGACCGCATTTATGACTTTTAGAAGCTATAAAAGCTGTAGTAGCCATTCATTGTAAGTTTGTGGAGAACTAAGCGACCACCAGAATTTGTAAAAAATCTCTCCTTTTGAGTTCCACTGAAAAAGATTAAAATCATACAGGTTTGAACTCTACTCAAGTAGAGTAGATTGGGCTGATTGCTGATTGTGACTCTGCTGCCCCCTTTAGTCTTGTCTGTGGCACTACACACTTGGCAATGTGGAGCTTAAAGGGGTCATGAAATGAGAAACCAAATTTGCCTTGATCTTTTGGAATATAAGAGGTCTTTGTACCATTAAAACATCCTGCAAGTTTCATAGCTTAAGACGTCCTCCCCATTATAAACGGCCATTTATTTAATCAAGCTCTAAATACAGCTCGTTCTGGATCCATGGTAAGAAGTGACGTCACGGTGCGAAGTGACTTCCAACCATTTGCATATGACCGCCTCCAGCACAAGACAACTAGCGCTCATTTCATATCGTTGTCGCGCCGCGCGCCTCACAAGTGTTCAGTCGAAGGACAGCGAGTGGGTCTGTGTACAGGAAAATTACAATGCCACGCAGATGTGCTCAAACATATAAGGTTTTATCATTGCAAGAGCCATCGCTTCGAATGCAACACCCGCTACTAAACAGTTACGCTCAATCCACAAATGTTCTGGCTGGGGATGTTGATAATTGATCCATAGGCACTGTCGTTAGCCAATCATAACAGTGGGCGTTAACACTGAACTCTTAAAGGGGAAACAACCCAAATACAGAGTGTTTGAATTGAAGGATGAGAAACCGGGTGGGAAAATGTCATAATTCACTACATTTTAAAAGATTTTTTTAAAAAAAACTATAGTAATACTATAATTGCACCTAGGGGACCATAATAATAAAATAAAAAAACCCATGTCATGACCCCTTTAAGAATCACTTTATGAGAGCAAAAGCACATTTGTTTGACTTAATGAGGTTTTGTGTGTGTGTGTGATTTATTGCTCTTGTTAACCTGTAGGTGAAGGAAGCCATGCAGAGAATCCATGACAGAGGAAACATAGGGAAGCTCATTTTGGATGTGGAAAAGTCGCCCACGCCTTTGGTGAGTGAGTCATCCTAAGACCCGTGTTCTAAGGCGAGCAAAACATTATGTGCACAACATTATAATTATCATGTCAGCCATTGGTTCTGCCCATTCATTTTTCCATTTTCATTATGTCTTGCATTGTTCAGTTTTCTAACATCATTTTTTAAATTCAGCGTATCCAAAACTGGGTGAGAGAAAAGAAATGATCTTTTATGAAGCACAAAGGCAGATCTGAATAATACACCTGTTTACTTAAAAAAGGAACAAAAAATGGTATTATGACAGTGATCCAAGAGTCAGGCGACATCACCTCAGCAGTTTCCATGGAGACTGCGCCTTATGACGCTGTTCTCAGAAGAGACAATCTGTGGAAATTGTGGCCTACAACAGCATGCTTTCATGAAATCTACCTTTAGTGTCTTCACTTAAACCTTGGAAGTTCTTAAAGGAGCAACGGAAGAAAAACATCTGAAAAATTGTTTTTCATTTTTCTCCCTTCCCAGAAGATTTTATTGTGTAGATGTTGATCTTTTAGCTCAGAAGCCTTGATCTACTTTGTCTTACATGTTTCTCCTCAAATATGGAAGATTTTTGAAGGAACAACTGATAATGTCTAAACCGTTGCTCATAGCTCAGGACCCTTAAGAGATAGTTTAAATAAAAATGAACATTCTGTCATAATTTACTCATCATTTACTTCCTTCTGTGGAACGCTATAAAGAAGATATTTTGAAGAACATTGAAGTCTAAACACCCCCCCCACCACCACCACCTTTATGTTTATAATATATTATATATCTTATAGTTATAATGTATGTATATAATTTGAGAAGTTTTCTATGTTTGAGTTCAAACAGATCTTTGACATTTGATTACAGCAATCTGTGCACAATTGTTGAGATCTTCTCTGAAATGCAAGAGGAGAGGCATGTTTGAGAGATTACCTGCACCTCAGATAATTCTGAGAAACAGGAGACTGTCGGTCCGTGTGAAAACACAATGATTTTTGATTTCTCTTTCAGATGGCCAATGACAGCACAGAGACCAGTGAGGCAGGTGAGGAGGAAGAGGAGCAAGAGGGAGACAACGACAACAAAGAGCGAATGCCTTTCATTCAGTGAACCCAGACTCCACCAGAGACTATCATGAACCTGTGCTGAGCTCCGTGTCATTGTGAAACATATGTGTGTGTGATGTGTTCGGTCTGTTGTTCGTCTGTATCTTTGCCAGTTTTGGACAATGCAGTCAAAACATTAAGTGTGTTGTTTAATGTTTGACTGAAGTGCTATTCTTAGTGCAGTGTTGAATTGTTACAGTGTTTTAGACCAAAACGTTATTGTAGGATTGACTGTTCGTGGAAGCTTTTTGCAGCCTTTCGGATGTTTTATTTGGCCCCATCAGTCAGTGGATTGACAGATGACTGCAGTCAAAGTACAAAATTAAAGCCTCGTACACACCAGGACGATTATCGCCCGCGCTTATCGTCGGCGTTTTTCGACGCGTCTTTTGCGTTCATACCAGAGCGATTTTCGCTGGCGATGAGCTGAGTGAACATGCAAATTTTGTTATGGAGAGGAATTACAGATCAAATAGGATTCGATGTGTACCGGGGTTTTTCTGTTTTTCTTTAAGCGCCATCTAATGTCAGGGAGTGAATTACCATGTTCACTCGGCTCATCGCCAGCGAAAATCACTTTAGTATGAACACAAAAGACACGTCGAAAAACGTCAGCGATAAGTGTGTGCGATAATCGTCCCGGTGTGTAACGTTACGAGGCTTTATATTGTCGTGACAACAAAGTTTATTTGAATTTAACCTCACGCTTAAAAGTTTACGAAGTGATTTGTTCATACTAAAATCATGTTAACTCACATATTTATTACATCTTGTCACTATATTCTTGAAACAGTGAGTATTATAACATTTACAGATTACACTTCCATTGTAAGTGTCTCAGCCTAACCATTTTTTAAAGATAAAGAGGGTAAAGTGGAAATACGTTTTTGTTGTAATCAACATTATGCCACAAGTGCTATAGATTGAGTTTACCTTAGAATGCTCCTTTGCATTGCCTGAATAATGAATAATGATGATGTGTATTGCTTGTTTGTGATGGGTGCAGTGATGTCGTAAGTAACACACAAATGCAAAAAACCTAAATAAAACCATTTTATCTATAAGGACAAAATTTTATTTTTTACAAATGTATTTTATTCAGTAAAATAAATTCTTAATTCATGTGCAGGCATGGCAGGCTGATTTTGGACACTGGTTGCAGTGCTACTGAAGCGTGTGTGTGTGTGTGTGTGTGTGTGTGTGTGTGTGTGTGTGTGTGTGTGGAATGTTTCCTGACTGTTCTGGAGGTGAGTGTGAGACTGTGTTTATGACTGAAACGGACTGAGAAGGTAAAGGCAGAATTCAGCTGCAGCTCATTGTTGTCATGCGGGTGACTGTTTGGGGTGCACATTTTTAGTGTGGCACTGTTTTTCTGTTCAGAGCATCTGCGTTACCCTTGGTACATCTCGGATCACATTAGAAAGACAATGAAATGAGTTGTCATGATCAGCTACTATATGTAATGTAGCCCCTACAGTATTATGCATCACCTTAAAATATAAATTCTGTCATCATTTACTCACCCTCATGCCATCAGTAAGACTTTCTTCTATGGAACAGAATTGGAGATATTTCGCAGATTGTTCATGCTGCTTTTTTCTATACACTGGAGCGGTGGTGAGTAAACAATGGCACAAATGCTTTTGTTTTGGATGAACTTTCCCAGTAAATGTTCTGATGTTATGGTCAAAGTCAAGAATAATCTTGATCATCATTTCAAACTAGTCACCAACAACAACAAACGAATAAATAAAATAGTTCTTAGTGCCTTTTGTTGCATATCTGCACTGGGGACCAGAAGGCTTGTCAGTTTTTGTTTTTCTTTTTGTATTTCATAGAGAATAGACACTTTGATGTCGAAGATATTCAATGATTTAAATTCTTTCTGGCCTACATATACCTCACAAATGAAAATTATGGTTGTGTTCTTGAGTTTTATTACTTGTGTTTATGTGATGGTGCTTGTGTATGCTGTGTTTCTCCAACAAATTAGTGTTTTTATTCATCTCTTCCTTAATAATTAAACTAGTTGGCTTTATAGAGAATATATACAAAAACAGCCAGTCTGACATTAATTGATCATGGCTTGTGCTCATCATTGTTCCTCCTTTTTGAGTTGTGTTTCTTTACATTAAAATATTAGTTCACAAAAAAAAGACAACTTACCCTCCAAGTTGTAAATGAGTTTGTTTCTTCATTAGAACAGATTTGGAGAAATTTAGCTTAACATCACTTGCTCAGCAGTGAATGGGTGCCGTCAGAAAGAGAGTCCAAACAGCTGATAGAAACATCATGATGCCCAGTCTATCAGGTGAAGTGAAAAGCTGTGTGTTTGTAAGAAACAAAACTGTCTTTAAGATGTTTTGACTTTAAACCATCACCATTGACTAAAATACTGAACAATACAAAATTGTTGACTTTTTCACTGGAGAAAGCAATATTATGGATAGAGGACTTGTACACCTTAATGGCTTAATGATGAATTTGTTTATTACAAACATGCAGCTTTTCACCTCATAAGGCATTAGTTAATGGACTCGAGGGGTGAGGATTACTTGTGGATTATTGTGATGATTTATCAGCTGTTTGGACTCTCATTCTGACGGCACCCATTCACTGCAGAGGATCCACTGGTGAGCAAGTGATGTAATGCTAAATTTCTCCATATCTGTTACGATGAAGAAACAAACTCATCTACATCTTGGATGGCCTGAGGGTGAGTACATTTTCAGCTAATTTTCATTTCGGGGTGAACTATTCCTTTAAGCAAGAATGGTATTCACTGATATAACTGATATTCACAAAAATGACTGATATTCACCCTCTTTCTAATTAGGCCCACCACCTTTTTCAGGTTTTTTTTTTAAAGACTTAAAGTTAAAGCTCTACATTTCTGATGTGTTAGTAGAGCCCAGCTCAAGACACACAAAAGCATATTGTTGCCTTGTAGTTTTTCTTTGTAGATGTGCTTTTATGTTGTGGTAGATTGCAGACACAGAAATCTGAATAAAATGTTGTGCAGAGCATTTCTGTGGAGTGTGATATTTGGTCTTTATGCCATTAAAATGCTGTCATGCACATGAACCTAATAACATTTCTCAAGGCTCCTATCTGATTTTTTGCAGCAGAAGTGGTAACTCTGATTGAAGCATGACAGATACAAATGTAACCCCAGAGGTCACTCTCACAGATGGCATTGTGGGAATTAACAAAGCTACACTTTGCTCTTTTCAGTTGAAAATATTGCGGTCAGTGGCCTTTTCAAGGTTTTGTTATTCAAAAATCTGATAAAAATGTGTTTGACCTTTCCCGTGGACTTCTGACTGTCTCTGCAGTAATGGAAATATTTGCCAGAATAATTAAGTTTTTCCACGTATATTGATTTATCTGAAAAATATATATATTAATATATAAATAATATATATTTTACAACCAATGAACAACTATCTATAAGAATACCAGCCCTAAAATTAATATTTTGAAGTATTTATGGAATTGAAGCTTTTGAGCTGCAAAAAGGAAAAAATTAAATCAAGTATTATCTATGTATCATATATATATATATATATATATATATATATATATATATATATATATATATATATATATATATATATTTATTATTATTATTATTTTTTTTTATGTGAGGAACTGTTGAAATTTAGTAACTCTTTACAGTAAGGTTCCATTTGTTAAAATAAACTACATAGCTAACATGAAATAACAATGAAAAATACTTTATTACTTTTAAGGCATTTATTAATCTTAGTTAATGTTCATTCCATCATTTACTAAAACATTATTAAAATCAAATGCTGTATCTGTAATATTATTTGATGGACCTCAGCTAACAATAACAATAAACAGTTGCATTTTCATTAACTAGCATTAACAAAGAATAATAAATTATGTAACAAATGTATTGCTCATTGTTAGTTCATATTAGTTAATGCATTAATGGGCCCTTATTGTGAAGTGTTACCTGAAATTTAAATGATTATTGACTGAAAAAGAGTTAATGAAAGAAGAACTGATATTTGTACTGATATTTACAAATGAATTTTTCCTTTAAATCTAATATTTTCAATGAACAAGTTATTACTTTTAGATGTTTGTGTCATTTCTGTATATCTTTTAAAAGCTTCAGTTCCTATTTTTTGTTATTGCATGGAAAATTCATGCAGTACATTGAAAATGTTTATATTATTCATGATACATCTTAATGAAATGTACAAATGTATCTGTCGAAATCTTTTCCTTTTTTAAATAGAGGAGACTAAGTGATCTGCAGGGCACATGTCATGTGTTTCAAAGACACGCAGTAAAAGATATTCCCTCTGGGCTGTTTGCTCTTTTTTGCACTCATCTCTCCACTCCCTCCATCTCACAACATCACACTCTAAAATTAGCTGAGAACACTGAGCTCTGAACCGGACTTCCTTCCCTGATCAACAGCCTCTCTGTCTCCAGCTCCAACTAAAATCAATATACAGCTATTCATATCCTCAAGACAAAGTTAGGCAACCAATTTCTTTAATACTTGTTGTAATTGATCTTTATAATTCAAAATATATGGATCTTTAATTTAGATTAAATTAATAAAATTCATTTCAGTTAATAACATTAATGTTATCGACATTTCTGGTTAAAACATAAACTTTTAAATAAAATTAAATCATTTTTTTTTATAAGACATATGAAATGTAAACATTTTATTTGAAATATTAAATTAAATTTATATTGATTATCTAATCAATGTTTCTTGTTAAAACATGAAACTAAGATTAAATTAAATAATTGCATATGATCTAATCAATATTTTTTATTAAGTACAACATAAAAAATTTTTTTTGAAATATTTGAAATGTATTAAATTATATTATTAAATTAATTGTTTAAAAAAGTTTAATTATTGATACATCTGATTGTTCTAACTAACATTAATGATTATTTTTTATTACATTATTACTAATTCCATTTTTTATTTTAAAAGTTTCAGATGAAATGATGAAAACCAAAAATTTGCAGAATTACAAAAAAAAAAAAAGAGAAAGAATGCTATAAGTAAATATAATAAAACACTCACATTGAATCAGTTTATTTCTTTTTGAATTTTTTTTTACCCCTCTGTGAATTATTCAAAATCTACTTTTTATAAATCACTTTATAACAAACTGGTCAAAAGCAAGGAATTTATTCACAAAGGACTGAAATACTGAAATATAATTTAATTACCTTGAGTTTTTTTAACCACTTAACATGTGTGGTAGTGAATGAATTTTCTTGTTGGGTTATGAATGGGAAAACTCCTAAATGAATTTCATGTGCTTCCCATGTAAATATTTATGAATGGCTGGAAACAGAGGAATGGTTGTTGGGACTGCACTGAAAGTGCAATTCAATTCCCTTTAGGTACACAAAAACACAGAATGTCCAGCCAATAGCCTGAGAGTAAAAAGAGAGAAAACTGCAAGACTTGTCCACATTTCTCTCAGTGATTTGCACTGCTCAGCTGTGACCATGGCACAGTCTCGGCTTCTGCTGTTAGTGGTCTGCTTTAGTGTCCTCCAGTCCGGATATGGCCATCCTTCTCGCTCCAAGAAAGGAGTTCCTGTTCGACAGAGAGGTATCTTTTGTGTCAGTAATATATGTTTAATCTCAACTGCAAACAGATCTTACAGACCTCTTTTTAGAAACAATCAAGCTTTTGTAATGTGTTGAATATTTTTAATTTGATCTGACCTCTGGTGTGTCGTTCTTCTGTTGAGATACAGCTACAGAAGATGATGACATGAGGACACAGATTGACAAGCTGTGGCAGGAAGTCAATTCCCTGAAAGAGATGCAGGCGCTGCAAACAGGTAAACAGTAATACAAGGTTGATTTCATTTAAAAAGCTCTCCATTCTTATATTATTTAATATTATGCCTGAGTCACACCATAAGCAGCAGTAGCACCTATGTTAACAACTGAAAAAGTTGACATCGAAAGTGTCTCTGTGAAAAATAAGTGCGCTTAATTGTATTGACTGTACACTTGTAGTGTACTTCAATTCTTAAAAGTATATATATATATATATAGATATATATATATATTAGGGCTGTCAAATGATTATCACGATTAATCACATCCAAAATAAAAGTTTTGTTTATATAATATATGTATGTGTACAGGGTATATTTATTATGTGTATATATAAATACACAGACATAAATTATATATTTAGAAAATATTTACATGTATATACATTTATATATTTATATTCTTATATTTTATATTATATATAAATATATTTAATATATAAACATAACATATTCTTCTTAAATATATACATGCATGTGTGTGTATTTATATACATATAAATATACCACAGTATACACAGATATATTACGTAAACAAAACTTTTATTTTGGATGTGGATTAATCGTGATTAATCATTTGACAGCCCTAATATATATATATATATATATATATATATATATATATTAGGCCCTAATATATATATATAATGATCAATTTAGTTTGAGATGTCACATGGAATTTTGGGTTTTCATGAGCTGTATGCCAAAATCATCAGTATTAAAACAATAAAAGACCTGAAATATTTCAGTTGGTGTGCAATGAATCTAAAATATATGAAAGTTTAATTTTTATCATTACATTATGGAAAATAATGAACTTTTTCACAATATGCTAATTTTTTTAGAAGGACCTGTATAATATTAATGGAGTATAATGCCACCTATATGTACTTAAAGAAAAAACACTTGACACACTTAAGTACACTTTTAAAAAGTTCACTTTGTAATGTCCAATTCAAAGTTTTACTTTAACATCATTATATTTTAATAATCTTTTGTAGTGCTTTGAAGAAGTACACTTATTTTGATGTGTCGATTAAGCAAAACACATTTAGTGTGATATTCGATATTTCAGTGAATGTTAATATATTTTAAATGTACTAAATTGCAATACATTTTAAATACATGACATACAAGTTTCAGTGACATTAAAGTATATTTTAGTTCACCATAAATGCTTTCATTACATTCAGCAGTACACTTTAACCATTTTTCAAATACAATAGAAGTAATTATGAAATTGTCATATAAAAATGTACTTAAGTGCAATTTTAGTGGGTCAAAAAAGCACTCTTTCATTTAATTTTAAATAATAGTTTCTTTTTTTAATAAAAGCACAATTTCATTTGTTTAAATAATATGCAATAGTCATAGCTCAGCTCAGACTTAAGTATATTCTTTAAAGTATATTATATCAATTAAAAGTACCATTTTTTAATGTATGCTAAGGTGTATTTCTTTTTCACAAGGGCAAAGACTGACAATAATAATAATATACATAATATATATAAAAGAAAATAACAAATCATTTATATAAAACATACTGTATATGTTGTGAGACAATTAATGGTGCCAGATGTAAATATTGGACAGATGTGAACTGACTAAAGAATGAACAATGTAAGTACTTGTTAGCTTATAAATAGTGCATATAGTGAAATATGTTTGTAACTAATGTGTGAAACTGCTATAAACCAGTTTACATGAGTGAATGTTTTTGTATGTATCAGTTTGCCTGCGTGGCATCAAAGCCCACAGGAAGTGTTACCTGGTTTCTGAGCAGGCCAAGCACTACCATGAGGCCAATGAGGACTGTATCGCACAGGGAGGGACCCTGGCCATACCTCGAGACACCATCCAGAACGATGAACTCACAGACTATGCCAAACGCAGCTCACCCGCATCCAAAGATTTCTGGATCGGCATAACAGACATAGTGAAGGAAGGCCAGTATGTGGACGTGAACAGCCTGCCTGTCACTTTCTTCCACTGGGATCGCTCCAAGAGAGAGCCCTCCGGAGGGAAGAGAGAGAGCTGCGTCACGCTCTCGCTGGCAGCACAGGGAAAATGGCACGACGAGGTCTGTCGCAGTCAGAAGAAATACATCTGTGAATATCTGATCCCATGATGTGCATCACACATGACATAAAGATGCTTGTTAAAGATACAGACAGCCTGCCATTGAAGCAGGTCAATAAAAATGAACCACTCAGTGGTAATGTACTGTATGTAGTGTCCTTTTTATTCACTTCAACGGCAGAGGAACACTAAACAGAAGCTTTCTCAGATTTACAGTGATTGTTTTTCAAGGCAGTGAAAAAAAAAGAAAAGAAACTGCAATAATGATATGATGGTTTTTCTGGATATGGTATCATGGTAACTGTTACACAAATGAAACATTTAGAGTACTAATCAGATTATTTTGAAGATTTAGAATTTTGAATAGATTAATTGTTAAAAAATGATGACTAAAAAAATACAACAAAGCTGTGTATTTAGATTACATGTAAGGTCTGTAGGTCAAATGATTTATTTATTTAGAAAATAATGTACACAACAAGAGAGGCGACATTCCAACACTTTAATGAATGAAGAACAAAAGGAATGATTATATGAAAATAAAATATAATATAGAACAAAATATGGGACGATAAAATAGGGACAACAACTCTGCTTCAAAATAATACACATTTCTATCCCTAGCATGTACTATTCTGAAAAATTTTCCCCCTGTTTATTTGAATAAACAGGATTTGACTTGTTCAGGAAAATCTTGTCCTCTAAAGTCTAATGCCCATTAAGTATTTAAAAATCTTTTGTTTTATATATATATATATATATGTATTATATATATATATATATATATATATATATATATATATATATTATATATATTATATATATATATATATATATATATATATATATTAGGGTAATTATTAACTAAAACGTAAACCCTAAAAAAAATTGTTTTGTTTAGTTTCATTTAAAATATTAAATGAATTTAACCTACTAAATAAAACCAAATGATGAATTCAGCATATTAGAAAAATACATAAAAAGACAAAAAAAAAAAAAAGTCAAAAACATGCTCCAAAATTACTAAAACATATAAAAATAAATATAAAACTCAAATCAAAATATTGACAACTATAATAGTATATGAATGATACAAAAATAAATGAATACCTATATATATTCAGTTTATATATTTATACCTATTAAAGGTATATATATATATATTATATATATATATATAATATATATATAATATTATATATATATATATATATATATATATATATATATATCCTTCATTCGTCCCTCGGGTCATTTTGACCCGAAAATGATTTTCAAAAAATTCTTAAAATCGTGTGTTGATCGTACCGATCCAACATCTCTTTACTTATGTCACACTTGCGCCAGAAATACACACACACACACAAATTTAGTTTAAATGGGTGCAATAAAAAAAGTAATAAAAGTGTCCCGTGACCTGCATAGGAATGAAAGGAATTAACGAGAAAACTACTTTTTATTACATTTGAATTTCTTTTTTTTTCTTTTTTTTTTTTTTTTTTGGATATACAAAATCTGAGACAATCCAGTAAAGATTTATACCTAAATGAAGGGCTGAGACTACAGAATATCCCCAATGCAGGAAAAACCTCTCACACACACGGTACACACACTCCCATAGAACACATTATAATATGTTTATGTTTCTGCTGGGATTTGTACTTAACAGTTCAATTTGAGTGATATGGTGGAGACCAATGAGTTTATATCAGATTTATATTTAAAAAAATATACGATATATTTATTTCATATTTATGAATTTCTATGAATATACATATGTTTAGGTTATAATTCAGTTAGAATTTTTTTTTTTTTTTTTTACAAAATATGGATTTTGTAATGTTTTAATATATATATTTGAATCCATAAACAACCAAATTGAAGCCTCAGAATTATCTCATTTCTCATGTTTCATTTGTTTTGCTCAGTTAAAAATATCCATTGGGTTCTGTAGGCCCCTCTAGTGGCTGTAACCATAAAATGCAATTGTATGTCATTTCTTCCCACCAGAGGGCATCAGAGGCACTCAGTGAATCAATTCCAAGGCCATCTGTTGTTTTTTGATGAAACAGGACTGAAATTGTGTCTTTATTTTAGTTTTTTGTTGTTGTTGTTGTTGTTGTTGTTTTTTGGTGAAATAATGTACAAAAACTGCTAATTGGTTTATATTTTCTTAAAAATATCCAGAATAAAATTTAAATATAATAAAAATCATTAAAAATTAATAGGAAAACCTACATAAATATTTAAAATATAAAAATAGATCACTGTAAGATTTCTGGACAAAAAAAAATAAAAATAAAAATAAAAAATAAAATAAAAAATTAAAATTAGTGTCATTTTTAGCCTTCGGGTCATTTTGACCCTCGAGGGACACTTTTGTTATAGGTTCAGTAAGGACGGATGACGCATATATAGATATATAGGTGCTTCTCAATAAATTAGAATGTTGTGGAAAAGTTCATTTATTTCAATAATTCAACTCAAATTGTGAAACTCGTGTATTAAATAAATTCAATTCACACAGACTGAAGTAGTTTAAGTCTTTGGTTATTTTAATTGTGATGATTTTGGCTCACATTTAACAAAAACCCACCAACTTCAACAAATTAGAATATGGTGACATGCCAATCAGTTAATCAACTCAAAACACCTGCAAAGATTTCCTGAGCCTTCAAAATGGTCTATCAGTTTGGTTCACTAGGCTACACAATCATGGGGAAGACTGCTGATCTGACAGTTGTCCAGAAGACAATCATTGACAGGAGGGTAAACCACAAACATTCATTGCAAAAGAAGCTGGCTGTTCAGAGAGTGCTGTATCCAAGCATGTTAACATAACGTTGAGTGGAAGGAAAAAGTGTGGAAGAAAAAGATGCAGAACCAACCGAGAGAACCACAGCCTTATGAGGATTGTCAAGCAAAATCGATTCAAGAATTTGAGTGAACTTCACAAGGAATGGACCATCAAGAGCCACCACACACAGACGTGTCAAGGAATTTGCTGAAGCACAGACAACGTCAGAGGCATCTTACCTGGGCTAAGGAGAAGAAGAACTGGACTGTTGCCCAGTGGTCCAAAGACCTCTTCAGATGAGAGCAAGTTTTGTATTTCATTTGGAAACCAAGGTCCTAGAGTCTGGAGGAAGGGTGGAGAAGCTCATAGCCCAAGTTGTTTGAAGTCCAGTGTTAAGTTTCCACAGTCTGTGATGATTTGGGGTGCAACGTCATCTGCTGGTGTTGGTCCATTGTGTTTTTTGAAAACCAAAGTCACTGCACCCGTTTACCGAGACATTTCGGAGCACTTCATGCTTCCTTCAGCTGACCAGCTTTTTGAAGATGCTGATTTCATTTTCCAGCAGGATTTGCAGGGTTTTTCCTGGGTCAAAATTGGTCTTCGGTGGTGGCTGACCGACATGGTCATCCACACACAGCAAAGAGTACCCTAGTACCCACATGATCCGCAAGCCCAATATTGATAATAAATGTTCAATTTAAAATAAATACAAAGAAACAGTTTGTGATTTTTTTCTTATCCTATTTATTCATGAAAAAACGATCACTGTCAGGCTAGATATTAAAAGAAAGTGATTACAACTTATTTTACATGTAAACATCATCGATACCAAAGTATATTTGAAATGTCAAAGGTATCACAATTTTTCTATTTATAAATTATGCAATTATTAGACACAGATATCACCTGTCTCTCTCACTGTCATCCTTTCGTGCCCTCTTTGCAAAAAAAAAAAAAAGCTGTGATTTTTCCACGACTGGCTTTCATAGTTTTAAAAGATAAAATTCTTTTTTGATAGACCTGATAATTATTTTAGTATAATCATATCAATTAAAAAGTAGCATTAAAAACGTAGCGTTAAAAGGTGTAATAGTGTAATTTTGTTACCATATAAAATTGAATAAAATTAGCAGCTAGCTAGCAACAGCTTGCTTTGTGCTTTGGTCTAGTTTCATCTCACTCCAGTCTAACTTTAAACTAAATGATTTTATAGGGTAATTTACTACACATTGTCATAGGCCTATACATACTGTGGATTATTAGGCTCTAGATTTTACACTAAACACTCTTGCTAAATGGGGGTAAGCACACTTACTTTCTCATGATTTCAGATGTTTATGTTCTTCTAAGAAGTAATGATTTTTTATACACCGATTCAGACACTGACGGCAGAAATTGATTTATTTATTCATTATAATGAATCGGCTCAAAGGAGTCATTAGGTCGCGAATCGGACTTTAGCGACGTGTTGTGTGTGAATCCTGGCTGTTAGGACATCGCGAAAGATTTGTCAACACACACTTCATAACTGGATAGATTTTTTTTTTTTTGGGTATTTAAAGTTATGTCAGCTGCATGTGCGGAATGCTTGTCACAAGTTGTAAGAGAAGAATGCAATTCACACCCAGTGGTAATTCAGCAAAAATATTCTCCGAAGGCACCACGTGAAACATGGATTCGGTCTTCCGACCTTTAGGATCAGTTGATTTTTGATGCGAGGGAGAGAGCAAAGACAGAACTGAAGACGGAGAGTGCGCGCGCGGGGGAGGGGCGCTGTGCTCGTTCTCTCCGTCACTCCGTCTGTAGACTGCTTCACTCACAAAACACAATTACCGATCAAATTAGGCTTTGGCGGGACAAAAAATCGTTTTGGCGGCCGCCAAAAAAATTTCAATGTAGGAAAAACCCTGGATTTGGCACCTGCCCACACTGCCAAAAGCACCAAAAGTTGGTTAAATGACCATGGTCATTGACTGGCTTGACTGGCCAGCAAACTCACCAGACCTGAACCCCAGAGAGAATCTATGGGGTATTGTCAAGAGGAAAATGAAAAACAAGAGACCAAAAAATGCAGATGAGCTGAAGGCCACTGTCAAAGAAACCTGGGCTTACCACCTCAGCATACCACCTCAGCAGTGCCAAAAACTGATCACCTCCATGCCACGCCGAACTGAGACAGTAATTAATGCAAAAGGAGCCCCTACCAAGTATTGAGTACATGTACAGTAAATGAACATACTTTTCAGAAGGCCAACAATTCACTAAAAATGTTTTTTTTTTTAATTATTGGTCTTATGAAGTATTCTAATTTGTTGTGAATTGGTGTTTTTTTGTTAAATGTGAGTCAAAATCATCACAATTAAAAGAACCAAAGATTTAAACTACTTCAGTCTGTGTGTACTGAATTTATTTAATACACGAGTTTCACAGTTTGAGTTGAATTACTGAAATAAATGAACTTTTCATTAACCTAATTTATTGCGATCCACCTCTGTGTGTATATATATATATATATTATATATATATATCTATATATATATATATATATATATATATATATATATATATATATTATATATATAATATATATATAATGATCAATTTAGTTTGAGATGTCACAATTAACACTTTAAGGACATGTTTTAAATATATATTTTTTATGCCTTTTATTCCCTTTTTTTGGCGTAAAAAAAAAAAATCAGTTTTGGGAAAGAAGTAAACACAATAAAACCACACACTGAAGGCAAAGTGTGAAGTGAGTGACAAGTATGGTGACCCATACTCAGAATTAGTGCTCTGCTTTTAACCCATCCAAAGTGCACACACACCATGAACACACACCCGGAGCAGTGGGCAGCCATTTATGCTGCGGCGCCCGGGGAGCATTTGGGGTTTCGTGCCTTGCTCAAGGACACCTCAGTCGTGGTATTGCCGGCCCGAGACTCAAACCCACAACCTTAGGGTTAGGAGTCAAACCATTGACTTCCCCTGGTCATGTTATATAATGACAGCAGACTTTAATCAAAAGGTTGAAGTGTGTTCTAAGGACAAGTTTTATATTACATAACTATCATGCAAAGTCTCGAATCACATCACAATATCTTCGTTTCACTGACTGCCAGTTTACACTTTCATAACGCACACAGGCAGAGTGTTGTCGGAAGTGACGCAGATTGATGTGAAGTCTCGCGAAAGTGCGCAGCGGCCATTTTTCCTCCATTGATTGCTGTTTTCGCTCACAGTCCAAGCAGAAAGAAAGTAACGTAGATTAAACTGGATTACGAGCCGTTTAGCCCCAAAGCTGATTCTTCGACGTCGCCTGGTTTTAACTCACACGCTCAGAATGGTGTCCGAGAGTGACTCGCAGAGCTCCTGTTGACAGCGGACCGCGGCTGGAGGATCCGATGGAAATGGTGCCCATCGAAGAAACGCAGCTTGTGCCCAAAGAGGTGAGAGATGATCGACCCCAAAACAACACACAGAAATGACACCGCCTCGCTCTATAAATCGCACCATGAGCCAGTGATTCGCGTTTAGATAAATGTAGGGAGAGACATGAAAGTGCGTGTCAGTGTTGAGCTCAGCGGCTAGCAGGAGAGTGCTAGCAGCAGCTCGGCTAACTATCAGTAAACAAGTCCTTCAAACAGATTAAAAACATTAATAACTACTCGAGTCCGGTGGTTTATGTGACTATTAACGCCGGTTAGCGTGTTGTCATGTGTGCTGCCCGACTGTTTACTTGTCACACATCCTGGAAAGTGTCCTGCTGGAGTGAGTTCAGGGAGGCGCTAAAGCGTGCGCCATAGTTTGTGTGTTAGCAGCACAGATTAGACTGCTTGGGTTAATCCACATCACTTCATTCACGCACACGTTTCAGATTAGAGGCATACTTCAGGTATTCGAGGACTTTTGGACCTTTAACTGTCAGGATATATATATATTTTTTATATTTATATATATATATATATATATATATAGATATATAGATATATATATATATATATATATTATTTTTTTTTTTTTTTTTTTTTTTTTTTTTTTTCTCTCGAGGTAACTCATTTTGGAATAAATGTCAGTGCAGTTAAACAAGTTATATTGTTTAAAGTAAAAATCATTTGATTTTAACATTAGCAAGGAAAGACTGTTTTGGAATGCTTCAAAAGTATTACTCCGTGGTAATAATGATAGTTGAGATAAATAACATATGCTGTAATGACATTTCTAGGCCTGTTTATTTTACATATTATTTATTGACTTTAGTAAGATTTTACCAGAAAAGATTTTAGATTTTTTTTTTATCATATGTTTATTTAAAAAGTAAATTGTATAAATGTAACTGCTGTATTTCTCTGTTTGCTTAGTTTTTATGTTGTGTTTATTTAACTCTTTAATGCAAGTCAGTTTTGCCAAGAAGATAGCCTTAGATGCTGGCATGGCAATGAAAATATATCACTACTACAATATTTACTAAATTAGAAATAATTTTAAAAAATGAAGAAAAAAAAAGAGAAAAAAAGCAGCTTCCTGGTTTTGGAATTTTTCAGGACTAATTTTCCACCAATTAAAACCATGACAACAGATGCACACTTCAGAGCATCTAACAGCAGGATTTGTTTGGAGTGTTTTTGGAATTAAGTATTTATTAAAAATTCAAAGACTTGCTTAAAGTGCATATTCCAGGTTAGAGACCCAAGTGAGTCGATGTATAGAAAAAATAATGTAGGAACTAGATTTTTAAAAAAAATATGCTATTAAGGCTTCTGGAGTCGTTTTTGTGAGAGAATTTTACTTCCGCATCTGAAAACCACCAAAACCGGAAGTGATGCAACGAGAGGGAGTGCGGTCCATAGGAAACAATGGGTCGCAATGACAGTTCGGACGCTGAGGAAATTTTAACTGTTTATTTACACTTATGACGGACCACAGATACAATTATGAGCCTAGAGAGCAGGGACAGGCCAGGATTAGACAGAACAACGGTCAGAGGAGACACATTGAGTTGTGTGAGGAGAACAAGGCAGGTGTCTTGGTGAGAGACCAGTGTTGTCTTACAGATATACACACGTTAGCTAACGATATGTAATCAGGCAATAGCAAAGCTAGTATTGGTCATCTGTGAGTATTGATACTTACCAGTAACAGGGGTTGATAAGGGTTGATCAGGCGTGTCACACTCGTTAATATCTGACTCTGACGTTACGTGATATCGCGGTTTCTCATCACCGCAGGAGAGAGAGAGAGATAAACACGTTTTTGTTTCATTATGTGTGGGATATGTGAGGCCATGGTCACAGCTGAGGAAAGTCAGTGCTGCAGGGAGTTAGATGTGTACTGGGTCTTAGTGGAGAATGTGACCCCCTCACTTACTGTGCAGCGTCTGACTCTGCACCCAGGCTTTGAGGCTTGTAAGCCATTATTAGATAGCTTACAGAGGAAGGAGGACTTTATACATGTTTTTGTATGGCCCCATTTTTGGTAACAATCAATAAAAAATAATTACAATCACAAATTGTCTTACTGCATAAAAACCTGTTTATGAAGATTACATCATATAAATATCAAGCAGATCTACATTTATGGTTAATTTAGTTGTATTTATACAGCACTAAATCAACAAATATTATTTCCTAGCACTGTTAAAACCTAACTCACAACACAACATTGCAACTGTTAATATGTAGATGTACTAAACATATACTACCGAAAGAAAAATATACCATTTGACCCATTTAAAAACATTTAACAACCTTTCAGTCTGGGTATCACACTGATGTGTTAACGTGTAAAATCGTGAATGCTGTGCTAGATACACAACAACAGCCTAATCTTGTTGGTCCTGTGGAGGGATCTGGAAAGAGGAGCAGGTGTAGTGGAGGACAAGAGTCAGTGCTGCTTTCTCGTGGAGCCTGTGGTGACCTGCAGTATTCCTCTCTCAGAGACTCCATGAGGCCTGATGCATATACTGGGAGAAGCAAGCAAACGTTTAGATCACATTCACTGCTGACCCTGCTTTTCCACACGGCCTCCATCACATCTGCATCTCTATTAGGAGCGGAAGCTGCAGTCCTGTAGAGGTGGTTAATAACAGCTGACCTCCACTGCTTCAGATCTTCACAATCTCTCATTGCTTGCAATGTCTCCCAAAGCCTTATAAACAAACCACATGACAAAAAAAAAAAAAAAAATTATCTAATTATCTGTGCAAACAATGTCACTAAGCTGTAACTAGACTTGATGGTTATAATATTAGCTAATTGAGGTTAACCTACCAGCTATGCCTTCTCATTTTCAAATCCTGCATTAATGGTTCATATGTTTTTTTCATAGGTTATATATATTAATTTGAATTTTTTTTTTTTACCGGCAATATGCACTTTAAATGAAATGTGCATTCAGTGAATGCCGACGGTATATGAGAAAGCATTATTGCGGTAGCTTTTCTGTTACTAATAATGTACAGGCAAACACTATGCTTTTTCATATACACCATCAACTTTCTATGTTTAATATTTCTGTTAATAATTTATTAGACTGAACTGTTCAAAAAGTACTAAACTAATGAAGACAGAGAATGTTAGACAGAATAAATGTCTCACTTCTGACACTTAACAGCCAAACAGAAAAACAAATTGGCCGATGCAAAAAAAAAAAAAAAAAAAGGAAATATATATATGACTGATATATATCGGTCGACCACTATTATAACTAGTACTTTTTTTGGCATGTTTTTTTAGTTCCCCAGTTTACTGCACTGTTATTAATATTTGCAGAGAAAAGTAACCATTTATGATAAAAACACTTATAATCCTTTATCAGTGTCTTTATTTTGGCTGTTTATATGGTTGTTATTGTGGGTAATTAAATTCATTGTGTCACGGATTTTCAACTAAATTCAGAGCAGGATTAATCTATTCAAAGATGTAACAACAATAAAAGTCTGTTTGATCCTATTTGATCTTGGTCTGCAGGATTAACGTGACCTTCACTGTCTTAACGCCAGTTACCACATGAATCTGTCTTTTTTTTTTATAGCGGGATGGACAATCTCACATTCTTCCTCTGGGTTATGACAACACCTGCTGGAAATCATTGATTAGTCAGCACTAAAGTTTATAGTTATATCATAACTCCGGTGCAACGAGATTAACTTTAAAGCACTCTGAGCCTGAATGTGTGCTGATATCACAAAGGTTCATGGAATCACAGTACACTGCTATGGCACCAGGGCTGCATTATTAATCAAAATAAAACCAAAATTACAACATGGCTTAGTGCGATCAATTCAAATCACAAAGTATCGAAAAATCACATAGTATCAAATCACAAAGGCTGTGATTTACTTAAAAAAAATATGCTCTGAGTGTTTCAGAGTGGAGCATGGCATTGTGTTTTTACATGTGAGCAGCTCATTATTCGCCAGTGTTTTCAATGTCTCAAAGCAGCTCAGTTCTCAGTAAATTCTGCTCCACACAAACTCCATCTCTGTGTTTACTCTAAGTTTGGGTCATTTAAACGTGCATTCTAGAAAGCAACATGTGCCAACCATCTTCCCATACTAAAGAGAAGCGCTTGTCAACAAAAGAAACTGGGATCCTTGTGGTTTTCCGTCAAAATAAAAGTTTGATGGTGTAACGTTTGCAAATGAGGAAATTAAGATAGCCATTATTAGTAGTAATTTGTAAAATAAAATTATTAGTTTTTAATTTATAAATTTTTTTTAATACTCAGAATATTTCTTGTTTTTATTTAATAATAATAATTATTTTAGAAATGTATTGATATAATATTGCACAGTTTTAGCCAATTTATGCAGCCCTACAAAAAGCATACAAACCTGTATTTTTTTTAAATCACATTTTATATTGCGACCATAATTTGTACCAGAAATATCTCAATGGGGTTTATACGCAACACGATTCTGTAAAACAGGTCACGTCACTTCCAGTTCGGGTCTTTTGTGTGTGCTTTGTTAAATATGGAGCTCTTTTACTCAAGATGCCTTCAAATGAGATACCAAAGATGATCATAACTGCTGTCCAGAACATATGCAGATTATAAAAGTTCTCACTAACATTGGGATATTAAAATGAAATAAAACAACAGCAACAAAACAACAACAGCTAGCTAGGTTAGCTGGATACCATTAAAGTTCATATATATCGGCATAAGTTGATACTGCTTTAACACTTTTGTCAGGTGACATTTGACACATTACCCATTACATTTTTTTCCCAAAATCTTGCAGCCCTACGTGGTACCCTTGAGCAAAGCACTTAACCTCACATTGCTCCAAGAATGGCGTTCCTGCAGTTTACGTACTGTAAATCACATCACATTAAACCATTCGCCAAATAACATCAGATGTAGCCCAATCCTCTATGCCCCACCTTTCTCAAACGCATCGTTTTCTACAAAGACCCTCCTTCTGACAAGTGCAGTCTGCTCTGATTGGCTAGCTGACCCAGTGCATTGTGATTGGCCGAACACCGAAAGCACTCGTCGGAAATGTAACGCCCCTTTCCATAATCATGAGCTTCATCTTTCAAAATAAATGTAAAGACCGTTAATAATGTTCTTACTTTTACCATCAGTTCAAGCCCGAAAGGGGAACAGAGTCGCGTGACAGACACAGTGATTAAGCTCGTATGTGTTTGCAATACACAAGCCATGGATGGTTAAGACAGCTGACTCTGTGATGTGACCCTGTCTCTCTCTCTCTTCCTCTCTCTCTCTTTCACACACACACACATGCGTGCACACACACAACGCGTAAAACTCCGCATTTGTACAGTCAATAGCAAATACTTCAACTAATAACAAAACATACTTACAGTAGCTGATTCAGAAGCGCCAGATTGTCGTAGCAAAGTCTGAATTATATCATCTCCTAGGTTCACGAAACTGTCGTCCATAAAATGCGTTGCTGTTCTGTTGTAAGTAATCTTGTACAGTTATGGGTTAATATGCTTTCGGAAGGCCAAATAAACTGCTCTTGCTTTCACCTAGATACACACAGCATCTCCCTGACATGGCTGCTTCAACACTAACTGCAGTTACTGAAACCACGCCTTCTTTCTTTGCGTGAACATTTGGGCTGCGTTACGCAAATATTTCCACATCATGACGTAGACGTGGGGGCGTGTTTGAATGAGCCGTTTTAGGGGTGTGTGGCAGAGTATTAACTATGATAAAGAATATCTCTTTGGTTTTGAGAATATAGTCTTTGCAATTTCAGGGATCTTATCTATGCACAATCAGCTTGTAACACTCCAAAGAGAAAGGAACACTTGACATCGCATCATATGACCGCTTTAACATTCCTACTTAAGACCTTCTGCACATATCCCACATTTCCAACAACTATGCCTCTGTCCCGCTGCCACGCAAAGGCCTGGCCCAGAGAACATCTGTTGCCTTTAGATAGAAGAGGAATGTTGCTAGCATTCTAGCACACAGGACGTCAAAACATAAAAGCCAGTAAAGTTTCACAATAGCTTTTGAAGTGTAGTGTCTTTCGGGTCAAAATTGGCTTATGGGGAGCTCCTATTATGATGTGTGGTTGTAGTGTCTGCTGGCTGTTCAAAGGACCACCTGCTAAAAGTAATTAAACTGTTTGACAAAAGGCTTGAGGGTGATTCATGCCCATCAGGATGAGGCACATTTTTGTATTACCCGTTATAAACCTAAATATACTTGATTTAATTAATTAATTGTACTGTAGTAGTGGGGCTGCACAATTAATCATATGCGATTGTCATGCGCATCTCGTCAGTAAAGCTGGTTCTGTAATTGGTAGTAAATCTCCATGCTTTCAGATGGAGCAGCATTTACTACACAGAGCCGTAGTTCACTGACAAGCTAAATTGCATTCATAATTGCAGACAATTTAATCGCGCGATAATGAAATAGAAGAAATCATTCTGCAACTATGAAAGCGGTTTGCGAAGCTTGTCAGTGAACTAGGGCTCTGTGTGGTAAATGCTGCTCCATCTGAAAGCACGTGAAAATACCACATTTAATAACATTTTTACTCTAAACTCCCTTCATAACGTCAGTCAAGTGTTTGAAATAAATCCTTCTGTGAGATGATGTGGCTTCTTACACAGAATGTCATGCAACATATTTCATAGTATTCTAAGCAGTGATAAAGGCTATGTTGATTAGCATTGCATTATTATATACCTTATTGTAATAAACATTATCATCATGAGCCGAACTCAGATAAGCCATATATTGTCATAGTCGTGTGTTTATTAGTCACGTTTAATCAATGGAAGCAGTTAAATCTTTTTATTCAGCAACCGCTATAGGGATTTCCTGATTTCTTCTGCGAGGTGTATTTGGAGTTTCAGTGCGAGAGCGCCCTCTGGCCTCGGATGGAGATTTACTGCTGATCACAGACATGTGCTTTATAGCGGTAAATTTGGCATAATTCGGACTAACATATAAAAAATAGAGCAGTATAATTAAACTAAAATTACTAGAATATTTAAATACATAATATGTGATTTTTGTCATCTTCTGATTGGTCAACTTCAGATGGATCGCCAAATCGTCTGGTTCAACCGCACATATGCCACGAATTTAAACTGACAGTCCAATTTTTTTTGACATGTTTGAAAATTATCGTGAGCTCGGGACATGCTCGTAATGTTCTCGGATTGGCCCGTAATTATTCTCACACGGTACGAGCCCCGACCATGCGAGCATCTGTGATTTTCTCCCGAGAGAAAAAAATCTCTAGCGAGCTCGTACGACAGCAGAAATTGCACCGTGTACGCCCGCCTTTACCCAGTGAATGGAAAAGCTCTGTAGTTTTTTGTGTTGTATTAAGATGATTTGCTGCCTACGCCCCACATCACATTCTTTAAAAGGAATGCAGATTTTACCAGGTAAACAAAGGTGGCTTAGTTTTGTTACATCCACCTTTACTGTCTGTCACCACTTAGTTATGCTCTACTATGTAGAATAAAAGCAGGCTGGGTGACTTTTTTTTTAAAGTAAACCTATACAGACAATGCATGGAATTTCCCTGAATAACAATCAGGCACTTGCTTTGGGCATTTGATTCAGGTGCTCTAATAGTGTTCAAAGGGACTGGAAATGCCAAGCAGGATCTGAGGCCCTAGTGGCCCCTCTCCCTCTCTGTCTCTGTCTCCTTTTCCATCAGCTGGCGTCTGTGTGCCAGGTAGGAATCTTTATTCACTTCAGCTATTGATGTCATCCACATCGCACCACAAGCGCACCATTTTTATCACACCCCCACAGGACCAGAACATGAGCTAAATTACTTAGGACTGCATCCAACCTGGGAATCTCTGCCTGGAAATGTTTTGATCTGCCAGGCTGCTTAGTCCCAGTGTGTAGTAGTATACATGTAGCTCTAGTGTGTGTCTGTCTATATAAATAAAACAATGTAGGCCTTATAGGACATTATATTCCTCAGTCACTGGAAAACCTGGAAAACATTTTTTTGAGACCTGGAAATGCCATGCACATTAATAAGTCTTAAAAATAATTTAAAAGCCATTGATATTTCAATAGTGAATATAAATTGTTCATGTTATGTACTACTTTAAAAATTTAGTATATGACTCCACAGTAGGCTTATTTATTTGTCTAATGTTTAGGTCATCAGCCTCAAAGTAAAGTAAATATTGATATATGTATTTTATAATATTTGTATACATATTTACTAGTGTATTAAATTATTTTATGTTTCATGTTTTTCATCATAATCATAAATGGCTGCAAAAATTACTTGTTGTGTATTTTTTTGTATAGTATTTAAGTATTTCACAGGTTAAATTTTGTGGAAACCCTGTAATATATTTTTTGTAGTTTATTTTAAAATCTGTAAAATCACACAGTCTTTTGTAAACATTTTTAGATGACTAAAAAACAAATCACTTCACAAAATATTTCTGTGATATACACAACATTGGTTAAAATGATATATCAATGAGAAAATATTAATATATCATAGATATTCTATATGCATTGTCCATCCCTGCGTCATTAAAAGTCTTCACTGAGATAAAGTTCTTGTAGCCCTTTCCACCTTGTCATAATGAATACCTGCCGCTCGAGTACAGGCCAATCTGTTTCATTTGAGCACCTAACGATATTATCCCTGATAAAAATACCCTGTAATCTGATAATGCCTCTGCTTGTGTTGACATCTGTGTGTCTTTTACAGTGGCATCTTCACATTTTCTCCTCTAGATCTCCATTCTTCCCCTGCGTATTGATCTTTAACAGATATCTGACACCAGCGCCGCTCAGATCATGATGCTCAGCCTTACGCTCGGGGCTGGTTTTACTTTTCTTGAACAGTGTGTTGTTGTTGTTTTGTCATCAGGGTATTTTTTGGAGTTGCAGGCAGAGTATATTTGAGGAGATGCAGAAGAGGTTCTCACAGGTTTCGTTTGTGTTGTGTGTGTGTGTGTGTGTGTGTGTGTGTGTGTGTGTTTACAGCATGGTGATTCATTTGACATTAACTCACAAATGAAGACGTCAGGAACAAATCAGCTGATTTGAGGGAAAGCTGAGAGCAAGACACTATTACAGGCAGATGGGAATTTGTAGTGTAAAAATAATGTAATGGTAAAAAAATCTAAATAAAATAAAAATAAATCTGGTCATCATTATTGTATGCAAAATAAAATATTTAAAATATATAAATATGAAAATATTATATATATATATATTTTTTTAGATTTTAGAGTGAAATTTTCCCCAGATTTTTCTTGATAGGCTTTTTCTCAGATAGTTTTATTTTGCTGGAGGCTGGGAATTTGAGTATGTAGTGTAAAAAATTAAATTTTCTGTGAAGTGGTTAAAGTAAAAAAATATATATATTTTTTTTTGGAAGAAACTATTTTTTTAATTGGGAATTGGATTAGATTGTCTAAAGTTGGTGTTACATAGCATTTTTTTTTTTTTGTAGTTAATTGGACTGTTTCCTTAATACAACATCCATGAAATCACCACTGTCCAAGCTATAAAAGGCAATCCAATTTTAAAAACCAATAAGTAAAATGATGAAAAATTATTCTTTCTTTTATTTGATAAAAGTATGTATTTAGAAAGTAATCTTAAGTAATTAAAAACAATCAAAAGCACTCTTGAAACAGTCTGCTCAAGTTATTTTCAATGCTTTTCCCTTCATAAATGCACGTAGAAATGTTTTGCTGGCTTCATTCTTGGAATCCTCATTCAGCACTTTTGGTAACACGATCAGTTCTTTAGCAGACGCTCAGACAGCGTATGAAAAGACCATGGCTTTGCTTTGTAAACAACACCTGCAATTAACCAACCACCACCAGTCATGGAGTCGACATTATGGCCTTGACTGTGGCCTCATTTGAACACTTAAGCCAAAACTTCACTTTTCTGAGCCAGTTTTGCAGTTACATTTAACTGAGTGGCACTATGTTTAATTATATGAATGTTTACTGTTTAAACCACATATTTATTGATTTATTAGTCAGGTTTGCTCAGACATGGTTATGCTTTTATTCTTGTTTAACCTTGATTTGTTCACAGTGGATTGCAGAAATCTAACTGTAGTTTTATGTATTATAAATGTACATAATTCCTAGCTTACTGTGTCTTAATGGACGTTGCGTAACTCTATGATTTCTCAGTTCTCTGGTGATATTGCATGGCACAAGAAGACTGTTGCACTTTTGCTTGTCTGCTGCTTTTAGCTCAAACTGCTCTAACTCAAAGTAAACCTAACAAATCTCACATTATGTGCTTGTGCATTTACAGATTGAAAGTGCAGCGGAGGAGCCGAGAGTGCTGTGTATAGTGCAGGACACCACCAATGCCAAGACCGTCAATGAGAGGCTGACACTCAACCTGCCCGCCTCCACCACAGTCAACAAACTCTACGAGGATGTGGCTCACAAGGCTGGATATGTGAACGGCACTTTCTGCCTGGGGTGGGTCAACACTGGCGACATGGTGAGGGTCCTTTCTTAACAAGCTAAAACTCTAGTTAGATTACTCCAAAACATGTCATCTTTGTCCACAAAATCAAAAGAAAAAAAGGAATTTTATTGTGCATAAAGAAAATGTTATGTTTTAATAATTAAAAGAGCCATAATGTGTTAATGTACATATATTTATTTACACTACCATTCAAAATTTTAAGGTCAGTACGATTTTATGTTTTTGAAAGAATTCTCTATAATGTTCACCTAGGCTGCATTCATTTGATCAAAAACGTAAATGCACAAAAGAATTATTGTGAAATATTAGTACAATTTAAAATATCTGCTTTGTAATTTAAAATACTTTTAAATGCAAGTTATTCATTTGGTGCAAAGCTGAATTTTCAGCATTATTGCTCCATTATTCAGTGTCACATGATCCTTCAGAAATCATTCTAATCTGCAGATTTGGTGTTCAAGAAACATTTCTTATTATCAATGTTGAAAACGGTTCTGCTGCTTAATATTTGTTAAAGCTGTAATACATATTTTTTTTCAGGATTCTTGGATTTATAGAAAGTTCAAAAAAACATCATTTATTTGAAAAAAGTACTATTTTGTAACATCATAAATGTCCTTGCTGACTAAAAGTAGTAATTTCTTTAAAGAAATATTACTGAACTATTCAGCCATAGTAATAAGTATATAATGAAAAAGTTTTGGTGTGGGATTTGCTTTACTAGTAAATTTCACAAATAATTACTAAGTAATAAAAGAACATATAAATTACTTTTTTTTTTTTTTAACCCTTTGACGTGTACGATCACACCGGTGTGATTAGAACGTTCAGCGCGTCACATGGTCAACTGCTAAATTCAAATCTTCTTTCGATATGATATACTGTACACATAGTGTAGGTAACTTCAGTAATCTTTGTTTTATTTGCAACTTCACCCAGGTAGTAATAATTAATGAATATGCCCTGCTTATGAGTTAATAATTCACATTTACTAGAGGTTTGTATTGTTTGGTGTACTAGACATCTGCATTGGTTTTTGAAACTTAACCCGACCAGTACAGTAAGGGCAAACCCAACCTGAAATTGCTCCCAATAGCTTGTTAGGTTCTGGCTACTTAAAGCTGGAATGCATTAAATGACTTTTAAAATCACAACAGATAATAAAATCTTTGTACCCTAAACAACTGAGGATCACACAATAACAGACGTACAAGTTGTTCGAACACAACAGACTCGCACAGAAACATGCGCCTCACAGCTTGGAGTCATATTACAAATGAGAACATTGTTTTGAAATCGACTCAAAATATCAAACATGTTTGATCTCCTCTGGCTGGATAGAGTCAGAGTCTGAAGCTTAAAACCAGAGTCTGTGCCCATCATACGCTGTACGATTTTCTGTGAAATCTGATCATTTTGATGGAATGAAATCTGCAGACTGATTTTAACTTTTAGGAGCTAGATTAGACTCATCCAGACCTATAATTTTTATTAATTTTGAGCTTAATGCACACCTGAAGTTACACGGACCGTGACAGAGCCATGTTTTTACCACACCTCTGCAGTGCTATGATTAGATGGAGATGTGTCATGGACTTTGCTCCATTCTCCATCTAATAGTGTGTTAATCCCAGCACAGAGCCTGTAGCTGCAGGTAGCTCTCAGAGTAGGTCAGTGGATTAAGGCCTGTTTCTGCTCTCCCCCACCAGTGGAACATTAGTACATCCAGACCTGTTGCTAAATTTCTAGTACGTGTTGTCCCTCAGGTTGCACAGCCTTTTCTTCCACACTAACTGAATCCTGGGCTGAGATGTGGGTTATCTTTTGTACATAAGGTTGATTATTTTCTCTCTGAAGGTCGTTTGAGGCATTTTGCAGTATTTCTGCATGTTTAGACTTGCTCTTTGCATTGTTCCAGACAGCATTTTCTCACATTGTCATTTGTTCTGATTGTTTTTCACTGCCTCTCTTTGTTCATCTCTCTTTTCCCCTTTCTGTCTCAACTCTACACCTAGCTCCTCTGGACCAGGCCAGTGAGATGTCCCTGGTGTTGTCCGGTTTTGAGGCGGGGAAAAAGAATTTCCTGCAGCTTACGGACAAGGACGGGGAGCAGCCTCAAATCGCTTCAGTGAGTCATCATATCAGCAGTTTAACTGGGTTAAAAAAAAAAAAAAAAAACTAATTCTTTCATATGTTCTATAACTCACTTGTTCATTCGTTCTATCAATCTTTCATTCGTTCCATCTGTTGTTGTTTCTGTCTACTGTCTGTTCTGTCATTCGTTGTCTATTATTTGTTTGTTTGTTTGTTTGTTTGCTTGCTCATTCCGTCTTTCTGTGTGTCTATCTATCTATCTATCTATCTATCTATCTATCTATCTATCTATCTATCTATCTATCTATCTATCTATCTATCTATCTATCTATCTATCGATCTATCTATCCACCTATCCACCTATCTATCTATCCATCTTTTTGTTGTTCTGTCTATCCATCGTTGTATCATTCTGTCATTCTATCTGTAGTTCTAATTATTTAATGATCTATCTATAATCGAATCATTGTCTCGTTCTCTTATTCTATCATCTTTATTTATATATCGGACAAAAATGCAAAGAAAGTTCAAGTAAATCTGTTCTATCTATCATTCATTCTGTCATTCATTCATATATTGTATTTATCCGTCTTTCATTCTATCGTCTTTATATATTTATATTGGACAAAAGTGCAAAGAAAGCTTCAAGTGGATGGAAATAATTTGGACTTGAACTTAGTTTAACATCTTCATTCCCACTGTCTGTTGTGGAATCCAGTTTTTGTTGTTACTTTGTGGGTTTCCGACCTATTTATTTCCTGTAGAAATGAAGGATACCCCATAATAGGAATGCGATGTCATAAGAAAAAACATTTTGAAAAAAGAATGAATGTGAACTTGATATCCTTGAGGGATGGGATCGTAATTGTGTCAGGCTTACTAGATGGTGAACATTGTGTGTTTAGCATTATTAATGTGTAACTCTTTTACAGGATGAATCTGGCACAGCGGACAGCAGTGGTCTTGATGACAGCTCTCAGGATCGCTTCATCGGACCCTTACCACGGGACGGGACCGTGGGCTGTAGCAGTGACTATAGCAGCCCCAGTTACTCGTACTCCTCCATACTTAACAAGTCAGACACAGGTAGCCCTCCTTTAACATGCATTGGTCATAAAGAACATGCCAACTTTGCCATGTAGATTTATTTGTCTTGTGTCCTCTGCTTTCAAGGTTATGTTGGTTTGGTCAACCAAGCAATGACCTGTTACCTGAACAGTCTCCTGCAGACCCTGTTCATGACCCCTGAGTTCAGGAATGCACTCTACAAGTAAGTAGTCTGAGTGTCAGGTTTATTGGGATAACTAGATTATATGAACAAGATTTAAGCAACATGCAGCAAGAGTGCCTGCAACCATTAATGCAAAAAATGATTAAATCAGAGTTTTAAACAGATAAATTCAGAAACTCTAATGTTTTTGGGATTGGGATTTGCATCACATACATTATTAAAACTTCTTAATGCTCTCATGCTTACAAAGCTCAGGATAAGGAGCGATTGTGAAACTGACTTAATGACACTGAATTTAAGAATATTTCTAGCCAAATAAAAAGTGCATTAAAATCATGAATCACCATGTTTCCTAATTTTATTTTATTTTGAACATAATAAAAATTTTGCCTAGTCCTAACGATTACTGCATAATAAAAAATAATTAGATTCATGTGGTTAATTTGAACTTTCCATTTTATTGTCATTATTATTATTGTTCAACAGTTTTGGGGAGTGTTGTTGTAAATGAGTTACTTGTTTTAGTTACTTTTCTACAAAATGCTCAGAACAGAGTCACTTTAAGCTTGCAGGCCTTTTATATTTTTATAAACATTGGAATTGTTTTTTAGTGTATGCTGCCTCCATATTGTACATTCTTTAGCTCTGTTTTTAATCTTTCTACTCCAGATGGGAGTTTGAGGACTCTGAGGAGGATCCGGTCAACAGTATCCCGTACCAGCTCCAGAGGCTGTTTGTGCTTCTGCAGACCAGTAAGAAGCGTGCCATTGAGACCACAGACGTGACCCGCAGCTTTGGCTGGGACAGCAGTGAGGGTACGAGGCGTCACTTAATGTCCCTTTGGGAAACTTTACCCACGTTAGCTTTGCTGTTATCAGATAGCAGGAGGAGTCTTGGTTACTGTGAAACTCTTTACCTTGTTTGTCTTGCAGCCTGGCAGCAGCACGACGTCCAGGAGCTTTGCAGAGTCATGTTTGATGCACTAGAGCAGAAGTGGAAACAGACTGAGCAGGTATGTGATGCAAGCCCCGCCTGCTCATGACATGATGCTAATCCACAACCAATGAGATCGATAGACTAAGAGAAAAGTCCCAGTGTTGAGTAAAATAAGAGTAATTTTTATAGGGACTTTTTCTGAACAGCAGCTGAGTCTGGGCTGGTGGGTTGGGTCAGGGGCCACGCACTGAAGAGGTTTGCATTTTTCTACACTAAGCTCATTGTTCTCTTCTAAGCTGGGGCTGTTAATAAATAAATCAAATCTTTGTTTGTGTGCCAGGAACGCTAGCAAAACTTTTTGTTTTGCTGAAAACATGTCTCAACTTCTTGTTTGGGATTTCTCTTGAGTTTATAGAGGGGTCCAAAGGTTAAGGCCGTGACTAGCGGCAATGAACGCTGGCTGTGGAATCACCTGCATCTGGGACAAAAAGTTGTGCTTAAAGGAACACTCCACTATTTTTGAAAATAGGCTCATTTTCCAACTCCCCTAGAGTTAAACAGTTGAGTTTTACCATTTTTGAATCCATTCAGCCGATCTCTGGGTCTGGCGGTAGCACTTTTAGCTTAGCTTAGCATAGATCATTGAATCAGATTAGACCGTTAGCATCTCACTCAAAAACTCGATATCTACTAGCTGGGGACTATTTTCAGGCGCTGCGTAATATCATTGCGTCTGCTGCACCCATGATACGGCAGCAAAGTTCCTTGTTTATTACACCAGAATGAGAGTATAGTACCTAACCATATCGACCTAGAAAATCGCAACTTTTCATTTTCCGTCGGTCTTTGTACGCGATATAACTACAGAAGACTCAAGTTTTAAATAGGAAAAATATCAAAACTCTTTGTTCATTTTTGAGCGAGATGCTAACGGTCTAATCTGATTCAATGATCTATGCTAAGCTAAGCTAAAAGTGCTACCACCAGACCCTGAGATCGGCTGAATGGATTCGAAAACGGTAAAACTCGACTGTTTAACTCTAGGGGAGTTGGAAAATGAGCCTATTTTCAAAAATAGTGGAGTGTTCCTTTAATACACGGCAAAGACTAAACCCAGCCAACAGCCAAATGTACTGTATAAAGGGAAATAACTCTCCATACCAGCAGGTGGAAGTATTCTGGATACATCAGTAAAAATGGGACTGAATATATGCAAACTGTAAACAAGCAGCTTTTGCTTGTTATTTTCGATTATGAATCATGTTGATCAGTTGGCCTTCATTTTTATTGAGACGGTCTTGTTTTGATGTTTGGAATATAAAGCCTGGGGCACACCAAGCCGACTTCAAAGAACTAGCTGCAATGAAAGCCGACAGTATTGTTGCACCTAGCATGTGTGTTCTGTGCCTACAAACTGGCAGAAGGAGACAGTCAACGATAGCCTAACATTGCTTGATGACTGACCAATGGCTTGGTGGTCACAGCTTTTGGCCCATAGTTTCTTTTTCTGTAATCGAAAAAAAAAATTCGAAACTAAATCTTAAAATGATTTTAGTTTTAGGATTTATAAAAAAAAAAAAAAAATCAAACAAAGAAACTCTTTGTACAGATGTTCAGATGTACTTGCTTCTGTTGAAGCTAGGGATGTCAAATTTCGATTATTTCCATGATCGATCGTCGTTTAAATTAACGATCAATTAATCGATTAATCGTTAACCATAATGCTGCAAAATGCTCTATTGCATGCACGCAGTCACCGGTATGACAGGATGTGCCAAAGCCCCCCACAAACACACACACAACGCTTTCTCACTTGAATTAAAGGGATTTTAGTCTGAATAAAATACTGGTAGCAGGATTATAAAATGAATAGATGTGATTAAGATCATTTGATAAAATAAAGAGAGCGCGCCATACTTTTGAGGTAATTTTAGTTTGTTGACTGTTTTCTATCCCGCACGGAGAACGCTGAACTCGCCTCTTTAAATGATTTTGTGGTGCTCGTTGTTGTATTTTAAAACACAATTGCAATGTTTTCAAATTACATTATTGTATTTAAAATAAAATTATCCCAAACGGAACTGTGGCGCGCGTGTGGCTGCGCTGCACATTAAGTGAACTACATCGGCGCTGCTGCACCAATACACTGTTGCTCACATTAATTTGATCCTGCTGGATTCTGTCCTATAAAATGTCAGATTTTTTACTTTTGCATTCCGGTAGGCCTATTTGTTTTTAAAAATCCGGCATACAGTGCATTAGATAGTGACAGTGCATGTGTGCAGACGATGACGAGCGAGCGCGGCTTTGGCTAGATTTATTTGGATTTTATTGCTCATGTCTCATTCGGCACACAATCCAAATGTTTCCATATTTGCAATGTATTTGAATATTAAACTATTATTTATAATATTAACTAGGCTTGTACGCATTCGCATCTAGACGGAAAAGATAATCCTCTTCACATGAGCAAAAACGTCCTTGGCATAACAGCAGAGTGAACCGGTATAAGGTCTATTTAAACTGACCAGTGTAACCTTTTAAATGTTTAGTTGACTATTTTATTTTGATAATGAACAGACTGCGATGTTTTAGTTGACTATTTTATTTTGATAATGAACAGGCTGGGTTGTTAGCGATCGAAACAGCTGAGACAAAAAAAAAAAAAAAAAAAAAAACTTTTCCGCAAAAGTGTTTACTTTCATTTGTGCGCACACACACAATAAAAACAGAAGATTTGTGCTCTTGTAAAATAGAGCAAACAAACAGAATGCGTTGCCATCCTTTTTTTTCCGTGAACGTATGGAGCGCCGCCACACTTCTGTTTTAAATCCGTTATCTTAATTATTTAAGTCGGATTTATTTCGCATATTTAAAAAAAAAAAAAAAAAAAAAAAAAAAAGTTATTTTTATGTTGGGCCTATTACTTATATAGGCTATACATTTTCCTTAAAGCATCATATTTTGTCCCAGGGCTTGAGAACCTGTGCACTAGTTAGGTCCATGCAGAAACTTGTGAGCGATGGCGTCACCGTTTAGTGACATCACTGAATGCTCCGGGAAAATGTCATTGTCGGTCACAGCGTCTTTTAATCGCTGTTTTGAATCCAGCAATTATTTATTTACAAATTATAAGCTCTGATTATGACAAGTGTGGTATAAAAGCTTTGTTTATTAGAGGAATAATAGGAAAATGTTAGATCGTGACCATGCCTCTGGATGCGCTCGAGCCCATAGCCTTCATTTACGCGGCTTTGTTCTGGTTTGCCGGTTAGTCACTAATTTCCACAAATTCAATAACATATAGGCATCGTTTCTTTTCCTAAATCTTCACAGTCCTCTAATTTCGCAGGTTTATTTTATTATCTTTCACTTTTAATCACTGTTTTCGCATCTCTTACTGTGGTAAACATGGGAAGGGAAATTAAAGATTTCATGAATTAGGAATTCGTTCGATTTATTAGTTTGTTCCCTTAATTAGTTAAATCATGGGTTATTTAGGGAACAAAAATTAATGAAACATGGACAATTGCCACAAATTAATAAGTCGTAGGAACGAATTAACAAGTAATAGGATAGCCTTTCTGTCCTGTGTCCCGCAACCCTGCAAAGCGCATGATATGCTTTTTATGTTGAATAACTTTTATGTTGTTTCTATTTTAATGTAGGCTACTTTAAAGTTTAAATCACGTTAAAACCTTAATTTGTACATTGTGAATGAATGATGATGCTTTTACTGCTACCGTCACCGTCACTCACAGCGCTTGCACGTGTTCTGCGCATGAGCCGCACGCAGCCCAACATTAAAGCGGTTAACCGACCATCGACAGCCTTAATCGATTGCATCTCTTATCGACAATTAATCGATCGTCGATTAATCGTTGACATCCCTAGTTGAAGCACAAGATTCTCTTTGGTTCATTCTGTAATCATGCTGGAGAACATGAGCATTAGGTTTTACACAAAGTAGCTGAAGTGCTGCTGTCATTAACACACGGGACATAACAAAGACATTCTGAAATTCAGTTTCACCTAACTTTTCACCTAAATTTTGCGAATAATGTCATTTATAATAGGAAAAAATTAAATCAGTTAGAAAATGTTTGCATTTCTCCTTTTATAAATGGTCTCAGACTTTTAGACCGACTGTAAGTGTCATTGTGAATGTGTGGGTGTTTGCTGAACAGTTTTTTTTTGTGATTAGTGGTGTATGCAGAGTGTTTTGATGTTCTTTCTTTTGTTTTGTGTTTTCCAGGCTGACCTGATCAACCAGCTTTACCAGGGCAAGCTGAAGGACTATGTGCGCTGTTTGGAGTGTGGCTATGAGAGCTGGAGGATTGACACGTACTTGGACATCCCTCTGGTCATCAGGCCCTTCGGGGCCAGCCAGGCTTTTGGCAGCGTGGTGCGTCCGGCTGTCATTATGATCTTTTTTTTTTGTAGCTGTTGCAGTATAGATCACTAGCATATGCAGTATTAAGCCATTTTAAAGCTTTTAAAGCGATTTTTTGTAATTGTAATTGTTTTATATGCCAACAGAATTTACAGTTTGTTGGTTTTATAACTGTTCGGAATGGAAATATGACCATTGCTGTATGCTAAGGGCTGCTATTGTACATTAGTCTTAAAAAACAAAGAGTCCACAGCCAGTCAGAATATATTTATAAATGATTGTCAGTGCTAAACAGCGTTATTTTAAATTATTTATATAGTATTATGCTATTTATTTATATTTATAATTATTATTTGTTTCAGTTTAAATTTTATGTGCTTCTGCCATTTTTCATTAGGTTTTGTTATAAACATTTCTGATTGGTTTTAATGTATTTTTATTTCAGTTTTACTAGTTTTAGTACCTAAACTTATTTTAAACATGTTTGTTGCCAATGCAATTTAATGTAACATTTAATTAATGTTAATTTAATTTAGTTAATGAAAACAATGTTTAATAGTTTTAGTTAACGATGACTGCACTGGTGCTAAATGTCAAATGCAATGTCCAGTTGAAAGTGGAGCAAAAAACAGCACACTGTGAAACAATTGTTGTCTAAATAGATCTTTAGTGGCAGACTTATTGAACTTTTGATCTAAATGTTTGTCCTCATTGTCCACTGATTTTATGTCGAGCAGGAAGAAGCCCTGCAAGCTTTCATCCAGCCTGAGACTCTCGACGGTCCCAACCAATACTTCTGCGAGCGCTGCAAAAAGAAATGCGACGCCCGCAAGGTGATTCAGATCACAGACGATGATTGTAAAGTCCTGTACCGCATTTCAGTTTCTGATGCAGACTTGTTTTTTTGTCTCCAGGGTCTGAGATTCCTCCATTTCCCATACCTGCTGACTCTGCAGCTGAAACGCTTCGACTTTGATTACACCACTATGCACCGCATTAAACTCAATGACCGCATGACCTTCCCAGAGGAGCTGGACATGAGCCCCTTCATCGATGTTGAGGATGAGGTAAGATGCAGCTTTATGCTCTCTTTTCTGTGAGAGCTCGTATCCTCATTGAGTCCATAATTAATGAACTGTGATCTCATCTGCCCTGCCCAATTGAGTATTAAACTGCTAGCACCTGTTAGGAACACCCCATTATTATCATCAGTTAGAATACCATGCTAAAGGACATCATTATCGATTGAAAAGTTACATTAATAAATTTAGCAGGCAGGTATTCACATTGATTTACTGGATAGGTAGGGAAGGGAGCTAGAGCAGACAGCCGCACACAAATAATATAAGTCACAGCCTAATAATGCACAGCCGTTTGCATTTGTACTCTGCATTGGAGATATATGTGAGGATGCTTTTGCATATTTAAATACTTTTAAGGCTTATTTATATAAGCTGTTTAAATGGTTATATCAATGAGCTGTAAAGACTGGCTTCTCGTTGCATAAAAACATGCATTCACTGTGACGCCAATGCGTCATCAAAGTACTACAGTCATTTGCCACATCACTACCTGTGATGTCAGCACAATGTTGACTTTGATCCTTATTAGTGAGTTTTGAAAGCATGTAGTTTTGAACAGCACACGTAATTCTGATGCATTGATTACATGTTTTGACTCTACAGAAATCACCTCAGACAGAGAGCTGCACTGACAGCGGGGCGGAGAATGAAGGAAGCTGCCACAGTGACCAGATGAGCAATGATTTCTCCACGGATGATGCCTTGGACGAGGGCATCTGTCTGGATAACACCAGCAGCACAGAGCGGGTGCTCAAACCAAAGGTTACGTCACGTCCTCTCTGAACCCAAACGCTGAAGACGTATTAAGCTATGAAAGACGAACATGCTTTTTCTTGTCTCCTTTATAGAGCTCCTTGACCTTTGAACTCTTCTCAGTCATGGTGCATTCTGGGAGTGCTGCAGGTGGGCACTACTACGCCTGCATCAAGTCCTTCAGTGACAGCCAATGGTACAGCTTCAATGACCAGCACGTCAGCAAGGTCAGCCAGCTACCATCGGTCTTAAAGGAATATTTCACACTGAAAGGAAAATATTGGGTCTCATTCACTAATAATTGTGTGGATTATTCATATACATGTATATACACACACACAGAGGAGAACAATAATGAATTTGAAATGTTCTAAATAAGTGACCATTTGCCTAAAATACACCCAAGTCATCTCTATGTAAGGGCATTTCGTACGATCTTTCAACTATGTATTACTTTTCTTTATTTGTGTCCTTTTTGCTGCTTGATAATTCAAATGTATGTAAATTTTTGTTTGTACAGAAAGAGAATAGTACAGGGTTGGAGGGTTGTAATTCAGGGTTGTTATTTGTGTTATTGCCATCATGTGTGCATTGCAGATCACGCAGGATGACATCCGGAAGACATATGGCGGATCCTCAGGGAGCAGAGGCTATTACTCCAGTGCCTTTGCCAGGTGTGTGAAGCCTCCTAGTCCTACATTTGTGATCTCTGAGATGCCATATAAAACCATTGTAAAACACATTATAATGTAAAGTATGTAATAATACCCATTTTTATCAAATCTTCTACTTTTACGGCCCAACAGCTCTACAAATGCATATATGCTCATGTACAGACTAAAAGACCCCTCCAGGAATGCAAGTAAGAAGTGGAAATTTACATGGATTAATTATCTCCGTCTCAAAAAACATTTCCAGAGATCTCGGTCCCTCTCTGAGATTCTGTTATTTAATGGACTCTGTGTGTGTTTGCAGAATTTCCGGAAGTGGGGGACTTCCCAGAGCACATAAAGAGACTGATGCAGCGAGAGAAAGAGTCTGAAGAACAGGAGAAGAGGCAAAGAGAGATTGAGCGCAACACATGCAAGGTAGACTGCATGAAGAGATTTGGGCTCTGTTCCAAACCCTAATGAACTGCCTACCTAGACAGCATTTTAAGCATCACAGGTGCACTCTTAATGCAAATGCAACAGAATTTGAAGAGTATAATTTAAGGCAACATTAAATGTGTTAAGCCAAAAAATTTTGATGATGGTCAGGGTCAAAGGAAATACAGGTAATCAAAATTGCACTGTAAAAAGTATTTTTCTAAGTTGTAAATAAGACATTGGCGTATGTTTTACAGGAAAATCCTGACTTTGTGTGGTATAATATGAGGTTTCTTGATGTTTAGGTTTATACCTTAAAGACCTGTGTAGACAGAGTCTGTGTTTAGAATGGAGCATTATTATTCTGTCCTGTTCCATTAGATCAAGCTATTCGGCATGCATCCAGTGAAAATGATGATGGTGGAGAATAAGCTGGAGGTCCACAAGGACAAAACTCTCCGAGAAGCAACAGAAATGGCATACAAGGTGAGTAGGGCCAGTGTAAAATAAAGTTATATTTCACCTCTGCATCAGATCTCCTAAGTGTCTGTGTTTTGATTTATCACTGATCGCTTCCTTGTGTTTGTCTGTGTGCGTTGTGTGATCATCCTCTGGGTGATCAGCTGATGGATCTTGAGGGAGTGGTGCCACTGGACTGCTGTCGATTGGTCAAATATGATGAGTTTCACGAATACCTAGAGCGTTCGTATGAAGGGGAGGAAGACATGCCTATGGGTCTGCTGCTCGGCGGCGTCAAATCTTCATACATGTTTGACCTGCTCCTGGAGATCCGCAGGCCTGACCAAGTGTTCCAGCCCTACAAACCTGGAGGTATCTATTGGGCAGAACATTTGCAATATAATACTTATTAAAATATGCAATCAAGATACCAAAAAATCATTAATTTGCAGTCCTTTGATTTTTACAGTTCTCATTATGGTTGACTATCTTTTCAAAATGGTCTAACCGTAAACTGCTGACTGTTTGTGTGTTCATTGCAGAGGTGATGGTGAAGGTCCACGTGGTGGATCTGAAGAGTGAGTCTATTGCTGCTCCAGTCAGTGTCAGGGCGTATCTCAACCAGACTATTACAGAGTTCAAGCAACTCATTGCACAGGTACAGAATCTCATTTTTTGAGTAAATACACTGCTCTGTTAACTTATAAAAGGTGAATAGTGTTAAAAATTGTGTCCCATTCTTCTTCTTTCTTTTTTTTATGCATCAAGCACCTAAGTCTGATGTTCTTTTGAGAAAACACCTTAAAGTCCCTCCTTAAAATAAACATACAGCAGTGTCACAATTTTTACATATGTAAAAGTGATGTTACAAGATTTTTTTTTTTTTTTGTATTGCATTACCAGAAATAGCATTTTCTTCACTTACAGGCAAAATCTGAAAGCCTTTTTTTTATTACTTTCCTGCATGTTTTTAAAATATTTTATTTACATTTTCATGTATATTTGGAATGATTATTTAGTTTTAAATTACTATTTATCTTAATTGTATCTTTTTTTTTTTGTTTGTTAATTTTATAAACACGTGCCAAATATATATTTTAGGATGTTTTAAGCACTGTTTTGTTCCCTATTTGTGGAAAGTGCACAAGACTGTTGAAACCGATGTCTGCTTCCATCTTACGTCTGGTCACCTTATGTATTTCCAGGCCACGGGGCTTTGTGCAGAGACGATGCGTGTCATCTTAGAGCGCTGCTATAATGACCTTCGGCTCCTTTCTGTGCCCAACAAGACTCTGAAAGCAGAAGGTTTCTTCAGGAGTAACAAGGTTCACTTGCATAACACTTACTTTAATGCCTCACTGTATACACAGTCAGCTGCCTTCTAAAGCAGCATCCTGACCAAAGTAGAACATGACTGGTTTTGAAATGTTCTCCGTAAACAGTTTATGGTCTTGCATGGCATACAATTATCGCTCCTCCAATAAGGTATACAAAAGATATAAAACAGTCCCTCTTATTTATATATATATATATATATATATATATATACTCTTAAGTGCAAAATACATGCCACTCAAAAAGATTGCCTGTTTCTATAAGATGCTCTTGTTTGTTCTCAGGTTTTCGTGGAGAGCTCAGACTCAACGGATCATCAGGCAGTTTTCACTGACTCTGTTTTGTGGAAACTCCTGGATCGGCACGGGAACACAATCAGATTGTTTGTCTCTTTGCCCGAGCAGTCGCCAGGCTCTTTGGCCAATAGAACTAGTTGCCCCAAAGCTAGCGCTGACTCTGAGGACTCTTTGGATGGGGCGAAGGGCAGCAGAAAGTCAGTGGAGGCCATTCTTGAAGAGAGCACAGAGAAGCTAAAGAACCTTTCTTTACAACAGCAGCAGCAGCAATCCTCCAGCACCAGTGACAGTCAGAAGAGCTCAGAACACAGCGACTTCGAGCACATCGAGTCACCAGCACAGGAGCCGGACGCTGCCTCGCAGCCTTCCCAGACGGAGAATTGCACACGGGCCGCCTCAGACACGGAGAACCAGTTCCCCTCTGAGGAGCGCTCCGACTCGGACGTCAATAACGACCGCAGCACCAGCTCGGTGGACAGTGACATCCTGAGCTCCAGCCACAGCAGCGACACGCTGTGTAACGCCGACAGCGGCCCGCTCCCACTGGCTAACGGCCTCGACTCGCACAGCATCACCAGCAGCCGACGCTCCAAAGCACACGAGGGCAAGAAGGAGAAGTGGGACACAACGGAGGAGGACTCAGGCACGGACAGCGAGTACGATGAGAACGGCAAGATCAAAGCTGACTCCCAGTACCTGTACTTCAAAGCAGAGCCATACTCTCAGGAGGACGGATCTGGAGAAGGACAGAAATGTAAAGTCTCTCTGATTGGTTATTGTTTTATTTAGGAGATCTTGGTCAGGGTAAATGTGGAATGGAAAGGAGTGTGATGTTAGAAATGAATACTTGCCAAGTACCAAATTTAAACACTGTAACACTGGTCCATTGTAGGGCTGCAGTATATATTGAACTGAAATAGTTATTGCAGTATGTTTTAATGCAAAAGTCATTTTGCAAAGGCTGTAATTTCAATGAACACAGAGCCACGCTTCAATTTAAAGCAGCAGGGTATATATTTTTCATTAAATCACATCCTTTGCAATTTGACTATCACGTTAAGGTATGTTACAATAATAATTCTGTCAATATATCGCGTATATAATGCAGAGCATATTTTTATTCTTTAGCAAACGGTCAATATAAAAGCTTAACAGTTTAATGTTAAACAGTCATTAAAATTTTGAATGATGAAAATATTAGTTTTGTAATTTTGTAGTGTACTATAAAATAACATTGTTTAATTAAATTAAATTTTATAAATACATTTCCAATAGTACATTTTTTAAGTTCATCCCAAACCAAATCACACTAGTTTTTTTTCTATGCAGATTCTCCCCAACAAAATCACCTCAGTCTTTATAGATTGATTAGTTTTTTTCCCAAATATAACCTTTCGAGTTAATTGATGAAACTTGCTGTATTTTATCATATCGCAATATATAGTATAGAAAAACAAAATTCTGCGATGTCAGTTTTGTTTCCAATATTGTACAGCCTTGGACCGTTGGATGGTAACATTTTCAGAAACTACAAGATTATGGTTTAAATCTTAATCTAAGGATGATTTGACCCCTTTTTTAATCGGATTTTAGTAAAACCAAAGAGAATCAAACAGTTACTGAACTCCACTGAAACATTCATTATTCTGACCCAACAAAGACAAATAAGGAACAGAGACTAGTTGATGTTTTTGTGTCAGGTGTCACAGAGAACTGACCCGTATCTGATAGCTGAATGACAGTCTGCATTCTAGACTACATGTATGTAGTGGAAAAGCATCTAAATACCCTTTGACAAAACTCTTGTTTAAAAAAAAAAAAAATAGCAAAATTTAATTCTGAAATATCAGCGATGTATTTCTGTTTAAAGAATTACTTTGAAAGTTACCTATTTGTAATAGCCTTAACCTTTAAACAGTAGTGTATGTTCTTAAAAACAAGAAGTTAATGTTGCTAATATGATGACTGTTTCAGGTTTACTTGTCCATGTTGACAAGAGGATCACACTGGCAGCATTCAAACAGAATCTAGAGCCATTTGTTGGCGTCCCCTCCACTCAGTTTAAGGTCTTCCGGGTTTATGCCAACAACCAGGAGTTTGAGAGTGTGCGGCTCAATGAGACGCTCTCTTCTTTCTCTGATGATAACAAGGTGAGATTCGAACTTTACTTTCTCCTATCCTAGCTTAATATACAAGGACAACTGTTCTTGATTATTCTTGCAGTTCTGTTTAGCGCCAATAAAGGAGCATAAATGACACACTGCATGTTTATATGCTCTGCTGTTGAACAGATCACGATTCGATTGGGACGTGCACTGAAGAAAGGAGAATACAGGGTGAAGGTGTACCAGTTGCTTGTCAATGATCCAGAGGTGAGAGACAAAACCTTTGGAAATGGAGGTGCATTTAGTTAATTCTGCAGTGGAATGAGAATTCTGAAATTAAACAAAAAATATTTCTGAGCAGATGTTAATATGTATTTTGTTTTGACAGCCCTGCAAGTTCCTTTTGGACACTGTGTTCGCTAAGGGCATGACTGTTCGACAGTCTAAGGAGGAGTTGCTGCCTCAACTCAAAGACCAGTGCAAACTGGACCTCAGTATAGATAGGTAAGCCCATATCAAACATTTGCGATTTTTCTTACAGAGATATTCTTTATCGCTCTTTGCAACAAAAATGACAGCCATAAGACGACAGAAGTTAAAAGCATCTGATCACAGCGATGTGGATATGTTTACCTGAGCTCTGCAATTTGGCACTCCAGTTGAGTCACGTCATGTTTATTCATGACACTTTATACAGTAGATTTCTTTAAAGCAGGGATAATCAATTAAAGTTCTGAGAGGTCCGGTCTCTAAATTTCATTCCCAGCAATGCTTTTTTCAAATAGTTATAAATTTCAATCTGGGTACCAGTAGTACTTTGTAAAAAAAATTAAAAAAATAATTCCAAACCAATCAAAATAGTCATCCATGATGAGGATATTAGGCCCTGAGAGCCAAAGCAGTTGTGTCTAAGAATTTTCCTGCCAAAAAATGAATAAATAAAAATTCCAAGCTGGGGTCCATAACTGGACAATTTGAGGACCCCTGCTTTAAAACAAGCATCTTTATAGTATTTATTAAATATGGGGGGTTGGGGGGGACAAACAGTGTCAGTGTTGCTTTCAATTAGAATTACAAATTCAAATTCTACTGTGAAGCAGCTCCAGTGTTTGTTTTTATTTGCATCTGACTGCAATGGACTGAATGGAAGAAATTAACCTCATCAAAAAGTGGTACTTTGAAAGTGCTCACCAGTCGGAGTGAACTTTTCCCAAATGTTTGCTTTGGCTAGCTGTTTTAAACTCCTGAAATAGACTTTTGGCTAGATTTTGTTGGAAATTACATCACACCAATTCATTCTTCAAATTCATTTGAAGCATATCGGGGCATTTAGGTCTACTTATGCTAGTCAAAAAATTAATGATTTTTCAACTATGTAAACAACTTTTGTTATGATAGCACGTGAAATAAGTAATGCCCAATTCACACGGGGAGTCGGCGTCAACACCTCTCGTTTACTTTGAATGGAGTGACGTCAAGCCTTGGCGAAATTAATTGTGGGTCCATCGCTTCGCGTTGGGTCTGTTGCTCGCGGCAGAAGTTGAAAACACTTCAACTTTTCAAGCACCAACACAGGCGTCACCCAATCAGATCACCTTATGCAAATACCCTAGCGCAGACGCTAGCCAATCGCGTACATGCAACACCAGAAAACTAATGTGATAGGCTGTTGTCACTATGATGGTCGCGTCAGCACCAAGCTTCAGAAGCGCCCTTCATCAAGCGTTAATGCTGAACCTGTGAGAATGGGGCGTAACAATGCTTACTGAATAGACATCATTGTTGTATACATGTGGCTTGTTAACATATTTACGCTTTACCTTTTTGGCTTTGCAAAATCACAGACTATGAAACGAGCCATTTGTGCAGTTTAAGGGCGGTCACACTCATTTATGTTACATTGACTTACAATCATATTCATATGAATGTTGGGGACAGGGATTGCAAACTTGTGTGCATTTCACTGCATTCCAAAGTACAAGTCTGGTGAACTACGACATGCAAATTTGAATCAGATGTGACCAACAGAGGATTGATACGTCATGGCGTGAGCTGAACTAAAAGAACGCAAACAATCTGCAGCAAAGTGGAATAGGTTGCATACTTTTACATTTTTCAGTGCATTATATGTTCAATTAAGCTTTTTTTTTGAAAACCATCTGGAATCTGTTTTCTTGTTCTTGGGATGGCTGTTGTTGCCGCAGGTCTGACTCATGAATATGCTGCAGCAGTTTTGGACGCACATCCACCGTGAGCACTGAAATGCGTCACTGCAGCAACTGACCTTTTAAATGCACTGACTCACAGCGGAGGAGGATTAATGCCTCAGAATACTAACAAGATGATTGTTGCTCTGTTGTGTCACAGGTTTAGACTCAGGAAGAAGACCTGGAAGAACCCAGGCACAGTGTTTCTGGATTATCACGTCTATGAGGAGGACATCAACATCTCCAGTAACTGGGAGGTGTTCCTAGAAGTCCTTGAAGGTGAAGACTGTGGCCATCATGGTTGTCATAAATATTCTGGTCTAGTTGCCCCCATTTATTTTGCCATTCATTGTTTTCCTTGCATGTAGAACCGGAGCGGATGAAGTCCATGTCCCAGTTGGCGGTTCTGACCCGTCGCTGGTGCCCAGCCCAGATGAAGCTGGAAGCCTTCCGGGAGGTGGTGCTGGAGAGCAGCAGTGTAGAGGAGCTCAAGGAGAAGGTATGTGGAATATGAAACACTGCTGATGAATGCTAAGAATTCCCAAACTTGTTTTTATCTTCAATTGAGTGCTAATTTTGTTCCCTCAGCTCAGTGAATTGAGTGGAATTCCTCTTGAAAACTTGGAGTTTGCCAAGGTAAGGCAGTCTTTGTGTTTCCAGATGCCCTGCCTTCCTGCAGTGCTACAGATCTGATTCTCTTGTTGCTCCTACAGGGACGAGGAACTTTTCCTTGTGACATTTCAGTGTTGGAGATCCATCAGGATTTAGATTGGAATCCTAAAGTCTCCACCCTCAATGTCTGGCCACTCTACATCTGTGATGATGGCGCCGTGATCTTCTACAGGTAAAGCCTTTTCCTTTCATATTTAAAGTTGATTACTAGTTTTTTAATGGGCTAAGTAAGGACATTATATTTTGAGACATAATATGGGCATCAGTTTGAAGTGCAAAAAGACTAGAATCAACCAGTCAGTGAGTGAAATGATTATATATAATACTATATTATATTCTTATTTGTATTTAATTTATTTATTTCCTTTATTTTGTTTTAATAAGTTATTTTTAACTGTTAAAAGATAATTGCCAATTTTCAACCAGCTTTGTATCGTTACATTTTCAGAATCAACCAGTTCATGAGTTGTCAGAAAGACTAGTTTAGTTGCTCCTATGAAAAGTTTTTTATAATTAGGCTAGTATATGTTAGGTTGATTATATATTATGTTACTTTTATCTTATTGAATTATTGTTTTAATAATGTAGTTTTGTTTGTTAAAGAATAACCAGCTTTGTATTTTTACAATGTTGGTAGTGTATGTAAATGACCAGTGCAGTCTTTTTTTTTTTTTTTTTTTATTGTTTTTACAACGTTTTTATAACGTGAGGCACAATGTGATGTAAACAAACAACGCTTCATACATCGTCATTCATATCGCATCTTAGTGTTATGTCAGACCTCTCAGACATATTTGCGTCACGTATGCAGACTGATATCTAAAAGTTTTTTATTTTTATTCTTTTCACTAAAATTTAGATATAAAGTGGAAGTGGAAATCAATTTACTAAATAATGTAAACTTGACTGCCTGCTTCACTTCCACTTTAAATAAAAAAAGAAACATTTAGATAATCAGTAAATCAGTAATTCACTAGCTGCTTGCTGGTCATTTAGTCAACCATGCATTCAATAGTTTTTTCTGTGCCCATCTCTGCAGGGACAGCACCGAGGAGCTCATAGAGCTGTCTGAGGAGGAGCGCAATGAACTGATGAAGAAGGAGAGCAGCCGTCTGCTGAAGACGGGCCACCGGATCAGCTACTCCCCCCGCAAAGAAAAAGCCCTCAAAATTTACTTAGACGGAGGGCCCACCAAAGACCCTGGACAGGACTGAGAGGGGGAGGAACCTATCCTTCCCTATTTTCTATCTGGCCTGCCTTCTGCAGTGTAGCGCTGCCTCGCCAGCGACTCTGGCGTTTGGGCCCCACGTTGAATCAACGTCACCAGTGCTGTCCGGCTGACGCTCTCTTCTTTGCGCTCCGGAACACATAACGTGGCTCCGAGTACTATTGTGCACCATAGTTTATTGTACTGTAAAGTTTAAAGGGAAGTGCAAAAGCTATTTCAAGTTCAATATCATTCAGATAAATCAATTTAATAATACAGAGATGGGTGCACTCGTTAGAGGAAAGGGGGCAGTTTGGGAGATATTTTATCGCCCTCTTCATTTCTTTCATCTATTTGCACTCTCAGTGCACCATCTCCATTGATTTTCGTCCCGTCGTTCTGCATTTGCTGTTTGTCCGTCACTCACTCTCTGATTTTGAGATGCGATCAAACGTATCAAATTCTCACGTTCTCAACGTCCATCATCCTGAGTCTATTCAGCACTCGAGCACAGCGGGTAACGTATCCAGCCACCTCCAAATGCCCGCATCTTCCATTGCATAGAGCTCTTCAATCAACTCCAGTCATAGTGACACTTTCACTTGAAATTTTGGGTATGATGCTCTCACTTGAATATTGGGATATCTCTCCTTTTGTTTATTTAACACGTAGTTGTGCAATTAAATGCTTCTTTTCTGGCTGAAGAGGTTCTATTCTTGCAATTCATGCTTCCTTTTGTGTGTGGGTGTCGCCCACTGACTGCTGAAGCTCCACCCACTTTATAGGGAGCTCCGCCCCCCTCACTACACTTCCTACTGGTACATATGAATTTGCAAGGCTTTAAGAGTAGGGTGATATGAATCAAATAGTGTGCTTTGTTCACCCGATTCATTTTTTTGTTTGTTTTCTTGTAAATTATTTCACTACAGACTCGTGACGACGACGTTAGGTCTTGTGAGTGACTTTTAATGGCACGTGTTTTAATTTTTTTGATCTGTACTCGGCGTTTCTTTTTTCCATTTAGACATGTCTTGTGTTTCTTTTTCATTTTTTGTTTTTATTTCTGCACTGTGTGAACAGAGCCTGTTGGTTCAGATGTGGCATGTGTGGAAATGCTTCTCGCTGCTGTTTTCGCGTAGCTGAAAAGCAGAGGGTGCAGACGCCCCACTGAATGAGCGCCAGTGTCAGAGCTGGACCGAACCGCTGCAGGTTCTTGGGCTCCTAATGCTGCCACAAGCTGTTCACAGTAGACATGCCAATACTGAAATAAAAAGCAACAATCAGTCTCTGTCTGCCTGCTTCCAGGTTGACGCATATGAAGAGCTCATATTTTAAGGAAGAATATGATGTGTTATTCTATGTGGTCATAAAAGGAAACAAATTTTGCTTTATGAAATTATACTAGAAATTATATAAAATACTGTTAGCATACTATACCCTACAAAACACGAAGACATCTATTTAAATTAAAGTAATAGTTCACACAAAAATTTACATTTTGTCATTTACTCACCCTCAAGTTGTTCCAAACATGTAAGAGTTTTTCTTCTGTTTAACATAAAAGAATATTTTTTTGAAGAATGTTGTCAACCAAACAGTTGACGGTAGCCATAGACTTCCATAATATTCAAAGAAAAACTTTGGAAAAACTTGAAGGTGAATAAATTGACAAAATTTTAATTGTGGAAAATGGTTCATTCAGAAAGAATTTCACATGTGAAGGTGGTGTTTGCGTAGTCTTAAGGTGTTGTCACATCATTAGCAAAATTTCATGCAAAAAAAGCCCATTGGTTGTTACTTTGAAGTGGCTTTTGTTGGTCAACGTGGCACACAACCAACTTGAACCCGTCGCAAAATCTGCAAGGGGAAATCTTTGCCCTTTTGTGGAATTCACAATCGCATGGATGGATTCCTATTGAAACGACTACATTAGACCTGTGAAAATTTGCCAAACGACATTAAATGTGGCTGCACTTTTAAGATGGATGTCACATTAGCAACATTTTGGTAAAATTTTGTGGGTAAAAAATGTCCATTGTTTTCAATAGTGTAGCCATTTATGAAGCACAGCTCACACAGAAATCAAGCTGCTTTTTTTATTGGTCAGCACAGCAAATTCACAACCAACTTGAACACTGCGAAATATGCATGGGGAAATCTTTTGCTCTCGTCATGTGAAATTTGCACAGATTTTGCCAAACAACGGTAAAAGTGACCACACCTTTATGCCTTTTAACTTGCAAAAAAATAAAAAAATGGAGGGTGGGAAAAAATGAATTGTGATTAATATCAGTGGATCTCAGGGGAAGAATTCAAAACCGTCATAAAGGCATACTTTAGTTCAGATTATATATAAAAAAAGAACTTCATGTTTTCCAACCTTTTATTTTCTGGAACGAGTTTGTGTTTGTTACCTGGGGAAATTACATGAGGTTTCTTGTATTGGCTGCTACACTAAACTAAGATGGATTGGCTCTCAGCAGAGTTTTCCTCTTTATGTTTTTCTGCCTGACATATTCTTAAAGCATTAATACTGTACATTAATAATAAGTGCTTTTTTCCAGTGCTCAAAACCCACAGTTGAGCTCCAACACTTGAGGGCTGTTCACACGGACAGTGATTTGATCTGCTGGATGCCCAAATATTACTGCTGGGCTGCCTATCTAATGAAAAAGTGCACGAATGTGGTCATCTTGACTACATTATAGCACATGTTGACCATTGCCTTCACACTCACTGAAGTTATACTTTTGTTGTGTCATTTGCCATGCCCCAACCATTGCCATCACTCTTGTCCCCTCAAATCACCAACTTGCTTTGGAAATGTATGACTTCCAGGCAGCATGATGCTTTCAAATCGCTGTCAGTGTGAACGGTCTTTAGATTCAGTCCTTCAGCGAATCTCTTCTGCTGCACATTCACAGCTGCATTTTAGAGGCTGTCTAGTTGATTATAATGAAGGCGTTTCCTACAAAGCTTTGGGGTGACGATGAAGCTTTCATGTCTGTTTCAGCAGCTTCTCTTCATCTGTCTCAGTCTCACTAGACGATGTAGTCAATCTCAGAGTAGGGGCTATCTGTGAGCTCCTCCTCGCTGGAGTTCTGACTCTTCAGGCACAGTGCACCCCGTCTGATAAAGAGAGAGTGACCATATCGGTATTTCATATATTATTTCATGAAGTCAAGGCTGGTCACTAAGGCTGCATTTATTTGATCAAAAATACAGCGCAAAACTCCAGTAATATAGAAACATGCCAAACATTTGAAATGTAATTTAGTGCTATGATGGCAAAGCTGAATTTTCAGCATCATTACTGCAGTCTTCAGTGTCACATGATCCTTCAGAAATCATTCTAATGCAATGATCTGCAGCTCAAGAAATATTTCTTATATTATTTTTGTGGAAACCGTGATAAAAAATTTTCTGGATTCTTTGATTAATAGAAAGTTTGAAAGAACAGCATTTTTGTGATTTACAATCATTTGTAACATTAAAAATGCCTTTAATGTCACTCTTGATCAGATTAATGCAATCTTGATTAATAGAATTATTAATTTCTTTAAAAATATAATAATAATAAAAACGTAATGACCCCAAACTTTTTTGAACAGTTGTGTATACATTTTTTTTTTCCTTTCTGAAATAGTGCACATAAACAAGTTGATCACTAAAAACTAGAGTTTGGCTAGGAAGTTATTGTCAAAGGGGTCATTTTAAGCTGATATGTGCATTATACATATTTAATATACAATAAATCAGCACATTAGAATGATTTCTGAAGGATCATGTGACACTGGAGTAATGATGTTGAAAATTTACCTTTGCATCACAGGAATAAGTTACATTTAAAATGCATTAAAATAGAAACAGTTCTTTCAAATAGTAATAATATTTCACAATATTACTGTTTTACTGTATTTTAATCAGATAAATGGTGAAAAAAAAAATCTTTGGACTTTGGTAGTGTTTAAATATTAATAAATAATATATATGTCATGTTAAGTGAAAACAGCCATATGATGACGGCTTCTTACCCAAGATGTGTGCACTGCAGGTCACTGGCACATGGGCAGTGCTCTTGAGGACCCTCCTCCTTAAAATCCCATGACAGCAGCTCCATCAGGTGATTGGCTGAAATGATACAGCGCTCACGTTCTATTGGCTTAGAGCTGCACACTGGGAACAGCAGGGCTGAAAATGGAAAGCAAGTAGTTAAAAATCTGAATTATCCAGCAGGTTCAGATCAAGATGTTAAACTGACAACATAATCATATCATGCAAATGCTCGTACCTTTATGGAAGGTGCAGCAGAGCTCCTTCTTACAGTCACTTTGGTACTGACAGATGGTTCCTGAGTCTCCCTTTGTGCCGTTTGTACACTGACCCCACACACACAGCTGTCCCGCACAGCATTCCTCATCTTTGCTACACGTCTGAAGGGGATACAGGACATAAAATGTCTTGAGACAGCGATGCAACTCAAAATATTTCAGCATATATATTTCATGCATGTACTGAATCAGAAATAATTTGTTCGTTCAGGACATTGATGCACAGGTTGTCCTGCAGCTATGTATCTCTTTACTCTAATCACACCAAATGTTCTTCAGAATTTTTTTTTTTTTTTTTATTAATATCTGAATATTAAATTTAAGACTAGACTTAGCCTGTACAAACATTAGCGCCAGGGTGTTGCTAAATTGGTCTGAGTAAGAATAAAAATCGTTAGGAATGTAATGATTCCGATTCCCTAATGATTCCATTAATGATTCATCCATTTCTACAGACTTACTGCTGTCAGCATTGTGTTATAAACAGAGATAATTTTAGATTTCAACAGAACAGATTTAACGTCTCAGAAATATAAAACAATTCTTATAAAAGATCATTACAAAGACACAATAACTTGGTTCAGTATGTGGATCCTGTTGGGTAACTGCACTGGCTCACTCAAAATTGTTTATGATTCACTAAAATTAACTAGATCGTAATTAATTCAGTCTCTAATTAGACTGTACTGGTTACAATGTACACTACTGATTCACTAAAAAAAACACTGGCTCATGGGAGTCGTTCATTCAGAAACTGGACTCTACTGGTTGGGCAATATGCCGTTGGTTCACTAAATAGTGAGCATGCTATTGATTCACTAAAAAGTACGGGCTCACATGAGTCATTCGTCTGGCAACACTTGTTGGGATTGCAATTGTGTGCTATTGAAACATTAAAAAATGGCTAATAAGAGTCATTAGTTTGAGAATCAGACTCCTCCATTCATGGCACTGTATGTTATTGATTCACTAAAAAGAAGTAACTCACAAGAGTCATTCGTTAGGGAATCAGATTCAACTGATTCTGTTTGCTATTAATTCACTAAAAAGAACTGGCTCAAAAGAGTCCTTCATTAGCGAATCCAACTCTGTGGGTTACACTATGCTATAAATTTACTAAAAAGAATTGATTCATAATAGTCATTTCTTAGGGAATCAAACTCCACACAGGTTGTGCTTTATGCTACTGATTCACTAAAAATAACTGACTCATAAGAATCATCTGTTCAAGAATCTGACTCCTCTGGACATGCTGCATGTTAAGAACCAGTAAATAAGGGTTATTCTGTCTCACAAGAGTCAATCTTTAATATTCTCGTGTCACTGATGTCAGTTTAAGCCTTCAATTTTTTTTTCTCACCCTTTTATCATCTGCCAAAAGAAAATCTTAGAAAATGCTTAGAAAACTATTTATTAGCACAATGTTTCATACATATGGCTAGGTTTGTTCAGTGCCTTAGCAAACTTAACCAAGCCAGGAAATCGGCTTTCTAACAAGCGCAAACAGTTTGTTTTGGTTGGGTGTTAGAATCTGCTTCAACAATATCCTGAAAGAGTAATGCACATCACATTAGTTGGCTACCCTACTTCCTGTGCCCTCGAAGTGAAATCAGTGTGTTATCTGGGGCTGGAGAAGCTGCTCATATTTAGCGATTTGCGCACTTTGATGTGAAACCCAAAGGAGAAACACTTCAGCATATCAGATTCCAGGTGCACTCGTCCAGTAAAGCAGTCACAATGCAGGCTCAGTGGCATCATTTTATTGGAAAGCCACGCTGCTGAGTATCATATTTGTACAGAGACCCAGAGAAAGCAGAAAGTCATGAGCAAATAGAAATAAATAGAGACTAGGCTGAACACCTAACATGTAATAATCAAACTAGATCATCTTTTACTGGATAGTAGCAGAGGTTAAGTGTACCTAGAAATGTGCCTGGTCTGTGAAATTGGAAAGTGCTTACCGCATCAGTGTGCTTGCAGGGCAGACACTTTGAGCTCCGTGTTTCATACAGACAGAAGCTGCCCTTCTCACAGTCTTCATCAATGATACACTCCTGACAGACAGAAGGAAATCATAATCAACAGCAGAGCTGTGCTTCATCACAGAATTGAAACAACAGTCACAGGATTTTAGGAGGATATGAGGTGGATATGATAGGTGTTTAGGTGTATTTGTCTACACCCTGACATTTAAGCTGATGTTTTTCCCTTAATGCTCCATTTGCCTCCTTTTTTCATCCTGGTTCATAAATATTTAACAGAGAAAAAGTCATCCCTTCCAAAAACAAATGAGTGATTTAAACATTTATTACTGTACAATCACTGCAATTATATTATTATAAATCTGACTTACAAGGATATTTCACATTCATCATTTACTGTTTGACTTCCTTTCTTTTGCAGAACACAAGATATATTTGAAGAATGTTGGTAATCGAACCATTCTGGTTACTATTGACTTCCATTATGTAGAAAAAAAAAACACTGAGATTGTTGCAAATTATTTCTCAAATAATCTTCTTTTATGTTCCACTGGAGAAAAAAAGACATGAAATTGCACGAGGGTGAGTAAATAATGACAGAATATGAATTTTTAGGAGAACTATCCCTTTAAGGACCAAATGTGATTTTAGTCCATGTCTATTAGGTTGTTTATACACTAGGGAACTTCTAAATGTTTATTTTTTATTTATTTTTTGTAAATATACACATTTAGAATGGAAAAGCGTCTCTGGAAAAACAGACCAAAATATTGCCGACTCATCCTGCACTACACAGTTTTTTGTCCAATTAAACGGCATCTAGAACAAATGTCCCTTCCTCTTATACAACCTACAACTGACTAGCAAATCATGTTTCATGTAATCTAATGTCTATCAGCCATTTAAATGGGAGGATGAGCCTTTCAATATGTCCACTTGAACTTCCTGCTCCTACAAGAAATACATCAATACAGGAAGGAAATCTGTTCATATGTGTTCATGAAAATACTTCATACTTCTGACTTAATTTTTTAAGCTACTCATTCTCAGATCACTCAGTTGAGTATGCAAGATATTTCAACCCTATAGAGTCTATTATCATATTTGATATGCAAATTCCTTAGGGTTCTAAATTATCAACATGATAAAAACTATGCTGGAAATCTGTCTGATTTATAGTTTATATTTTCAGGTCATATTCTTCAGGACATGGCAGACATGTCTTTTTATTGTGAAATCTTCAAATATTTTCGTAAAGAAAATGTAAGATTATTTTTTTTATTGTTAGTAATATTTCACGATGATCACTTACTGGACTGAAGCAACTAAATATCAGCATTTTTTTTTTGAATAAAAAATGAGGTGTTGTTTCCTCCTTGAGTATGTGCAAATAATGAATAAGAATAAAATATGAAATGTTAACTTTTTTGGAGATTTGTTTGTTTGTCTTTTGGATTTCATCTAAAGTTTCAATAAACTTTAGAAAAAACAAATAAAACAGACTATTATTTTTTATGTGTTAGGCTTTAAATTGTTAAACACAACTGAAACAACCTCAGGTAATGGAACAGGTCAGTCACTTTACAGGAAGAAAATTAATGTACAAATAAATCTTATCAAAAGAATGACTCAAAATTGATTTATTATATTTCCTCCTATATTACATCTGTCTACAAACTGACTTGTGCTTTTGGTTTCTTGTGTCTGAGCTTTGTGGATGGCTGGAATTAGTGGATCTAAACTGTCAAATGGATCTGGCGTTATCTTGCCTTGCCACCTCAGATCCATCTAAAAGAGCAGGTCAATACACAGCAGACAGCCTCATTTCAGTCAGATTAGAGCTACATCATTCCTCCTGACGTCTCTTAAGAAGATGTGTGCAAATAAAAGGGTTTTGCTTGTGGCAGAGTCTGGCTGAGCAAGATAAAAAAAGACGGGTTTTTCAGACACAATGAAACAGAAAGATAGATGGACAGACAGACAGCTTACGTGATCAATGATGTTCTCTTCATCTCTGGGCTGTATGGTTGTTGAGTTGTTTGTTGTCTGGGAGTAAAAGCACAGAAATGAATGTAGCTACTGAGATTATCATGCATTTCACATGATAAACAGACTGATGGGACATTCATTTTAAATATATTCAGACTTATTACTTACTCAAAATAATGATTTGAGTATGTGAGAAGAAACTGGAGAAAGACAAGAAATATTGTCTAGGAAACCGGTTGCCTAGGGACAATATGATTTACTAATTTTATCCCTTAAAACTCATCTTTGATAAACAAAATAACATTTAGAACCATATTTGAGACAAAATGCAGATTTAAGAAGAAAATGCTCAGTGATGATGTTGACTGATGAATTAGTACATGCATTGTTATTTGTGGGGAGTCATATAGGCTGCCTTATTGAATCAGACAAAAGCTCTGTACCCACCTTATTGATTCTCTCAGCAGTATAAATGGATTGATTCCCAGCTATGATTTCAATACTGCTGTGATTTTGGAGGTTTGAAGAGACATTGTGTGGATGGAGGCTGGATTTTGCTGTCTCATTGTGTATCTTTGTAAAAAATGGGAAAAAATGGAATAAGTTGAAATGAGTAGAATTTAAATGGATTTACATTTAATGACCTTTAAAAAATCACATTCATTTTTGTAAATGTTCACACAACTTGTGACTAATGAATTTCCATAACCTTTTCAATTCTTTATAACTCGATCAAGGTTTAAAAAAAATAGTTTTATAGACTGTCCTCATAAAAAAAAAAAAAGCAATTCCTAACTGATTAAACACACTGTAGTTGTGGGGGTAACAAGAAGCAAAAACTAAAGTATTTTATGATTTGCACTTCTTAATAATTCTTTTTAATGTAAAACTTTATAATGACTTCCCTAACAGTGGGAACTTTTTTAAAGGTATAATCAGTGATATTAAATTATTTATTTTTTAATACATTTTTGTTGTTGTTGACAAAAACACTTTAGATTTACCTTGATTTTACCACATTAAGCACATACCAATGCTACCTGACTATACAGTTTTGTGTAAAGAGGTAAAAGGTCTAGATAGACTAATAATCAATTTAACCATTATGTATTTCTTATATTCATTTTTTAACTTTAATCGGTCATCAGTTCTTTTATATCAGGTTGATGATGAATGGCAAATTTGGGGGATCTCTGCATAATAACACCTAACAACAATTCACAGGTAAAACAGTACGAAAAGATTACAAAAATAATCCTCACTGGTCATAATGCAATATTGGCCCATCTCTGTCTATAAAATAATTTCATGGCACTTTCTTATATCTAATATCATGTCCACACTATCTAACATGAATTAAGCTGTGATGGATCATTTTTAGGAAAACTCTGCTCGGATTTGGCACGTAGCCAGTGATGCTGTTAGGCTATTAAAACTAAGCAGCTATTAGTTATGACAGAAAATCATTCTCCAGATCTACTCAGAGAGAGATTCATTAGTGAAGAACAATATTTCGACTGTATTTTAAAGTAGAAAACCTGCTGCTGCGCGTCCTCCATGGCGATCATATCGCTCAGTGGCGTCTGTCTTTCTTCTACATTTGTTTCCATGTTTGAGATGATGTCCATGTCCGTTTTGGATATTTCTGGGACAATCCCATAGACAACTGCCAGACACAGGCTGAATCCGAGCAGAAACATGTTGACAGCGCGGTTGGTCTCTGAAGAGTGCGCGTGCGATCAGAGGAGCTCCAGCAGCGCGAGGCGGGGCGGTGCGGTGCGGTGCGGTGCGCGCGATGCGATGCGCATCCACACAAACACAGACCTCTTTGTACTGCATCTGTGGCTATACATATATAACTGCAAATTCCAGACATTCAGCAATTGTACGCGTATTTGCATATGCAAATCACCTGTGACGCACAATTACAGTATAGGCCTATTTTATTTATTTCACAAGGTTTTGTGTTCCGTTTTTCTTAGTTTGCTGCATTTATTCTATATTTATTTGTGTTAACCTGGATATAGGCTTCTTTTTATCCAATACATAAAACATAGGCTATTATGTCTTCTTTTCTCAGGCGCACTCATTATTTGGCCCCTTATTAAAACGTGCTGCACAAATAAATTATTATTACTATTGAGATTTTTATTATATATATATATATATATATATATATATACTCACCTTAAGGATTATTTGGAACACCTGTTCAATTTCTCATTAATGCAATTGTCTAATCAACCAATCACATGGCAGTTGCTTCAATGCATTTAGGGGTGTGGTCCTGGTCAAGACAATCTCCTGAACTCCAAACTGAATGTCAGAATGGGAAAGAAAGGTGATTTAAGCAATTTAGAGCGTGGCATGGTTGTTGGTGCCAGACGGGCCGGTCTGAGTATTTCACAATCTGCTCAGTTACTGAGATTCTCATGCACAACCATTTCTAGGGTTTACAAAGAATGGTGTGAAAAGGGAAAAACATCCCGTATGCGGCAGTCCTGTGGGGACGAAAATGCCTTGTTGATGCTAGAGGTCAGAGGAGAATGGGCCGACTGATTCAAGCTGATAGAAGAGCAACTTTGACTGAAATAACCACTCGTTACAACCAAGGTATGCAGCAAAGCATTTGTGGAGCCAC